>NW_026970196.1:300000-399909 GCF_028390025.1 Pseudophryne corroboree | reverse complement strand
TCTGTGTATGTCCAGGTGTCAGAATGTGTATGTATAGATGCAGGTGTGGGAAGGTCAGTGTAGGTTCAGGTGTCAGCGCGTGTATGTATAGATGCAGGTGCTTGTATGTCCAGATGTCAGTGCATGTATGTATAGATGCAAGTGTGGGTACGTCGGTGTATGTCCATTTGTCAGCGCGTGTATATATAGATGCAGGTGCTTGTATGTTGGTGTATGTCCAGGTGTCAGCATGTGTATGTATAGATGCAGGTGTGGGAATGTTGGTGTATGTCCAGGTGTCAGGGCGTGTATGTATGGATATTAGGTGTGGGTACATCAGTGTATGTCCAGGTGTTAGCGCATGTATGTATAGATGTATATATACACACACATACGATAGATAGATAGATAGATAGATAGATAGATAGATAGATAGATAGATATTATAAGGGCACGGTCGTGCCCTTATATTAAGGCTGAATCGAACAAACGGAATTCTCCCATAGGGAACTTCTGAGATGTGGGCATGGTGTTTGAGGGGCTACACCTCAAAACTGATTGGACGTACTGAGCTGAAATTTGGCATGGGCGTGTAGAATCGTCACCCGGTGCTGCATGCCAAATTTCAGGGCAAAATAATAAAAAATGAGGAATTGGGAGTAACCTAAAGTTCCAACTGTCAGTTTTTTTCTGTGACTACCTTTGTGGCTTTTTGACACCGTTTTCCTATAGAGTGAATTAGATATTTTTTGGGAAGGCATAACTCCGGATAGAGGACGAATTAAGACTTGGGGTTTGTTTTACTAGATAGAGTATGCCCCAGTGTAGTGCCTTTTGGGGTTGTGGTTTTTCAGAAAGTTACAGGGTTTTTTTAATTAAGAGAAATATGCCCCATTATAGAGATAGGGCTTTTCAATTTGTTGCGGCTGCGCAGTGGCTGCCAGGAGAGCGAGAGTGAGTGAGGGAAGGGGTCTCGTGCAGGCTGAGGTTATAAAAGTAGCTGCTGGCGGCGGGAGGAGAGCCAGCGGTTCCTGGGTGTGTGCACCTGCGGTCCCTTACAGACTGCAGCGACCCATTAGGACTGTGGAGGAGAGGGGTAGCGGCATAGCAGCCGCAGGCTTACCGAAAGTTCTCACTACTGAGCAATATGGTCCCCTTACCCGAATTGGGAGCCGCAGCGGGAGGAATAGCTGGAGTTGCGCCGCAGGAGAAAGTCAGAGGACATCCAGAAGAGACATCCGGTGCAGCGCTGACTCCTGACTGACAGCGCTTGCCTACTGAGCGGTATGGTACCCCCACACCTGAAGCGGGTGCGGGAGCGGCAGCGGCAGCCGGAGAAGACAGCTGTGCTGCACGGAAGAAGTCAGGCAGCAGCAGCAGCACCAGCGGGCTGAGGTGGGGAGGATCAGTATGGTCCCTTACGTGCGGCTCACATTCAGATCCATCCGGCTCCCTTCCCCTCCTCCCCTGCACCCTTAGCAGCCTGCCCCCACATCTCATTCACCCACCGCCGCAGACTCCTCCCCCACACGGTTATTATAATAAGGCCACCCCCCTACCCCCTTCCCTCCCTGCTGTGGGTCCAGCCACCCCCCCCTCACCTGCTGTGTGTCCAGCCTACCCCCGCCCCTCACCTGCTGTGTGTCCAGCCCCCCCCCCCTCACCTGCTGTGTGTCCAGCCCCCCCCTCACCTGCTGTGTGTCCGGCCTACCCCCCCCTCCCTGCTGTGTGTCCAGCCACCCCCCCCTCACCTGCTGTGTGTCTGGCCTACCCCCCCTGCTGTGTGTCCAGCCCCCCCCACCCCCCCCCTCCCTGCTGTTTGTCCGGCCTACCCCCCCCCCTCCCTGCTGTTTGTCCGGCCTACCCCCCCCCCCCTCCCTGCTGTGTGTCCAGACCCCCCCCTCACCTGCTGTGTGTCCAGCCACCCCCCCCCTCACCTGCTGTGTGTCCGGCCTACCCCCCCCTCCCTGCTGTTAGTCCGGCCACCCTCCCCTCCCCTGCTGTGTGTCCGGCGGCCTACCCCCCCCCCCTCCCTGCTGTGTGTCCGGCCTACCCCCCCCTCACCTGCTGTATGTCCAGCCCCCCCCCCTCACCTGCTGTGTGTCCAGCCCCCCCCTCCTCCCCTGCTGTGTGTCCGGCCTACCCCCCCCCTCCCTGCTGTTTGTCCGGCCACCCTCCCCTTCCCTGCTGTGTGTCCGGCCACCCTCCCCTTCCCTGCTGTGTGTCCGGCCACCCTCCCCTCCCCTGCTGTGTGTCCGGCCACCCTCCCCTCCCCTGCTGTGTGTCCGGCCACCCTCCCCTCCCCTGCTGTGTGTCCGGCCTACCCCCCCCCCCTCACCTGCTGCGTGTCCAGCCCCCCCCCTCACCTGCTGCGTGTCCAGCCCCCCCCCTCACCTGCTGTGTCCAGCCCCCCCCTCACCTGCTGTGTCCAGCCCCCCCCCCCCCTCACCTGCTGTGTGTCCAGCCCCCCCCCCTCACCTGCTGTGTGTCCAGCCCCCCCCCTCACCTGCTGTGTGTCCAGCCCCCCCTCACCTGCTGTGTGTCCAGCCCCCCCCCCTCACCTGCTGTGTGTCCAGCCCCCCCCCCCCTCACCTGCTGTGTGTCCAGCCCCCCCCCCCTCACCTGCTGTGTGTCCAGCCCCCCCCTCACCTGCTGTGTGTCCAGCCCCCCCCCTCACCTGCTGTGTGTCCAGCCCCCCCCTCACCTGCTGTGTGTCCAGCCCCCCCCCCCTCACCTGCTGTGTGTCCAGCCACCCCCCCTCCCCTGCTGTGTGTCCGGCCTACCCCCCCCCCTCCCTGCTGTTTGTCCGGCCACCCTCCCCTCCCCTGCTGTGTGTCCTGCCTACCCCCCCTCCCTGCTGTGTGTCCAGCCACCCCCCCCCTCACCTGCTGTGTGTCCGGCCTACCCTCCCCCCCCCTCCCCTCCCCTGCTGTTTGTCTGGCCACCATCCCCTCCCCTGCTGTGTGTTCGGCAACTCCCCCCTCTTCCTGCTGTGTTCGGCCACCCCTACCCCCTCCCCTCCCTGCCGTGTGTCCGGTCACCCTCCCCTCTCTGCTGTGTGTCCAGCCACCCCCCCCTCTGCTGTGTGTCCGGCCACCCCCCCCAGACACGCAGCGCCTGACACACACAGACATGCAACGCCTGACACGCATACGCATATGCAGCGCCTGACACACACGCACACACACAGCACCTGACACACACACACACACACACACACACACACACACACAGCACCTGACACACACGCACACACACAGCACCTGACACACACACACACAGCACCTGACACTCACACGGACCTGACACACGCGCACACACTCACACGCAGCACCTGACACACACGCAGCACCTGACACACGCACACACAGACACGCAGCGCCTGACACACACAGACACACAGCGCCTGACGCACAGGCAGCGCCTGACACACACGCACACGCACAGGCAGCGCCTGACACACGCAGCGCCTGACACACGCAGCGCCTGACACACACACGCACCTGACACTCACATGCTTCTGACACACGCAGCACCTGACATACTCACACGCAGCACCTGACACACACGCAGACACGTAGCATCTGACACACACACACACACGCAGCACCTGACACACACACGCAGCACCTGACACACAAACACGCAGACACGCAGCGCCTGACACACACGCAGACACGCAGCGCCTGACACACACGCAGACACGCAGCGCCTGACACACACGCAGACACGCAGCGCCTGACACACACGCAGACACGCAGCGCCTGACACACACGCAGCGCCTGACACACACGCAGCGCCTGACACACACGCAGAGCCTGACACACACGCAGCGCCTGACACACACGCAGACACGCAGCGCCTGACAGACACGCAGCGCCTGACACACGCAGCGCCTGACACACACGCAGACACGCAGCGCCTGACACACACGCAGACACGCAGCGCCTGACACACACGCAGCGCCTGACACACACGCAGCGCCTGACACACACGCAGACACGCAGCGCCTGACACACACGCAGACACGCAGCGCCTGACACACATGCAGACACGCAGAGCCTGACACACACGCAGACACGCAGCACATGACAGACACGCACACACACACACACACACACACACACACAGCACCTGACACAGATATGCAGCGCCTGACACACACACGCAGACATACAGCGCCTGACACACACACACGCAGACATGCAGCACCTGACACACACATGCAGCACCTGACACACACACACACCCACACACACAGACATGCAGCACCTGACACACCCACACACACACACATGCATCACCTGACACACCCACACACACAGACATGCATCACCTGACACACCCACAGACATGCAGCACCTGACACACACACACACACACATACACACACACACAGACATGCAGCGCCTGACACACACACACATACAGACATGCAGCACCTGACACACACACACACACACATACAAACATGCAGCACCTGACACACACACACACACACACACACGCAGCACCTGACACACATATATACATGTGGCATTTAACGCACACACGCACAGCACCTGACACACAATCATATACACTCAGAGCACCTAACACACACATACACTCGCAGCACCTCACACACACTCGTATACACACGCAGCACCTGCCACTCACACATATATACACATGCAGCACCTGCCACTCCCACATACATGAACAGCACCTGACACACACATACACGCGCAGCACCTGACAGTCACACACATACAGATGCGACAGCTGACACAAACACATACACGCTCAACACCTGACACCCACGTGGCAGCTGACGCATACAAATGCAGCACCTGAAATACACACATATACACGTGCAGCACCTGAGACACACACATACACGTACAGCACCTGAGACACACACACACATGTATGTACACGCGCGGCTCCAGGCACACACATACGTACGTACACACGCGGCACTTGACACACACACGTACACGCGCGGCACCTGACACACACACACACACACACACACACACACACACGTACGTACATGTGTGGCACCTGACACACACACGTATGCACACGTGTGGCTCCTGACACACACGCGCGTTGCTCCTGACACACACACACATGTACGTACGCGCTCGGCTCCTGACACACACACGTATGTATACGCGCGGCACCTGAAACCTACACGTATGTACGTATACGCGCGGCTCCTGACACCCTCACGCATGTACACGCGTGGCTCCTGGCACACTGGCACACACGTACACGCGCGGCACCTGACACATACACGCGTGTACGTACACACATGCACAGCACCTGACATACACACATGTAGGTACGCGCCACCTGACACACACACACACACACACACACGTACACGCACAACACCTGACACACACGTACGTACGCGCACGGCACCTGACACACACGTACATACTAGTGATGAGTGGGTTCGGTTCGTCGGAATCCGGACCCCCCGAACTTCACCCATTTTACATGGGTCCGAGGCAGGTTCGAACCTTCCCGCCTTGCTCGGCTAACCCGAGCGCGCCCAAACGTCATCATCCCGCTGTCGGATTCCCGCGAGATTCGGATGTCTGCATTCGTGGAAAGGGGTCCCATGTGTAAACATGGGACCCCTTTCAGTCCGTCTGGTCCGGGTGTTCGGTTTGTTGTTTTGCCAAGTACGTGGAGTTAATCTGGAACCTGGATCAGGTGAGTATAATTATCTTTTATTTTCAGGTACCCGTGGATTCTACTTGGAGAAGAGGACCGACTGCTTCGTGTCAACATAGGTAAGTATGTGTGTGTCGGCAGGTGTGAAATAAAGTTATACTTTCACGGTGTCTGTGTCCTGTTTTTATTTGGGTATTTTTTCCCCAGTAGAACTACAGGTACCAGCGGGCCCGTTTTTCTCCCGCATGCTGGTACTTGTGGTTCTCAAAGTACCAGATTGCGGGGGATGCTTGCTGGGACTTGTAGTACTACTGGAAAAAACAATATTCTTTCAATTTTCTCAAGGCTATCAGCCTCCCATCCGCAGCCCTTGGATCAAGAGATCTCATATGCAAGATAAGTATGTGTTGGGATAGGGCTGGGGAGGGCGGCTGCTCGGGCACCCCCCGTCAAGTTAAGGAGATTTAACTGAGGAAGCACAAGGGAACTCTCGTCTGGGGACAACAACTGCAGGGAGACCACATCTTTTCAGATGAACATTGGAGGGCAGAAGGCTGCCTAATACTGAAGCACCCTCAGACATTAAACCATATGCAACAACTATTGCAAGCATTCCTGGGGGAAGGTCTGCAGCAGACGGATTTGCATACGGTGATGTCATCCAAGCAGTGGGCCAAAGTTGGCTGGAACCCTCATCTGTATATGAAAAGAGAAAAGGGGCATGCAGGGCATGGCGGCCTTTTGCGGCGCTTGGATAACCCCAAGTTTGCATTAAACACCCCCACCCTCCTTTGGTGTGGGGCTCATGTTGGCCATGCCCAAGCCCCTGAAGCATTCAAGCTGATTTCTTGCAGCAGCTGGGCACTGTAACAGCTTCAGAGCTGCTCTACAAGACAAGTAAAAGGGTGTGGGCCCTGCAGCACCACCTGTAGTTTGCATACACACATATATAGGACAGCATCTCTTATATGCCCCAGGGTCAATAAAATAGTATCCTTGTCTAGGCTATCCATCCCCTCAGATAAGGTATTTGTCCATGCCGCTACAGCACTACACACCCAGGCCGACGCAATTGCCGGTCTGAGTAAGGTACCTGAATGTGTATAAATGGACTTCAGGGTAATCTCCTGTTTGCGGTCAGCACACTCTTTGAGGGTAGCCGTATCCTGGGATGGGAGGGCTACCTTCTTGGATAAGCGTGTTAATGCTTTGTCCACCCTAGGGGAGGATTCCCATCGTAACCTATCCGTTGATGGGAAAGGATACGCCATAAGAATCCTTTTGGAAATCTGCAGTCTTTTATCTGGAGATTCCCAAGCTTTTTCACATAACTCGTTCAGCTCGTGTGAGGGGGGAAAGGTTACCTCAGGCTTCTTTCCCTTGTACATATGTACCCTCTTGTCAGCGACAGGGGGTTCCTCTGTGATGTGCAAAACATCTTTTATTGCCATTTTCATAAATCGAATGGATTTTGCCAATTTTGGCTGTAACTTTGCATCATCGTAATCGACACTGGAGTCAGAATCCGTGTCGGTATCTGTGTCAACAATCTGGGATAGTGGGCGCTTATGAGACCCTGACAGTCCCTGCAACATAGGATCAGGCATGGGTTGAAACCCTGACTGTCCCAAAGCTTCTGCCTTGTCTAATCTTTTGTGCAATGAGTTTACACTAGCATTTAAAACATTCCACATATCCATCCAATCAGCTGTCGGCGGAGACACCACATTCATTTGCTCCCGCTCCTCTCTAATATAGCCTTCTTCCTCAGACATGTCGACACACGTGTACCGACACACTACACACACAGGGAATGCTTTTTCTGAAGACAGTTTCCCCACAAGGCCCTTTGGAGAGACAGAGAGAGAGTATGCCAGCACACCCCCCAGCGCTATATAACCCAGGAATAAAACAGTAACTTAATGTTTGCCCAGTAGTGCTGCTGTATGTAATTTGCGAATGATGTGCCCCCCCCCCCTCTTTTCAACCCTCTTGTCTAACGTGGTATAAGCAGGGTAGAGTCCGGGGAGCTTCCTCTCAGCGGTGCTGTGGAGAAAAAATGGCGCTGGTGAGTGCTGAGGGAGAAGCCCCGCCCCCTCGGAGGCGGGCTTCTGTCCCGCTTAAACTGTAAAATTGGTGGGGGCTTATACATATATAAAGTGCCCAGCTGTATATATGTTATATTTTTGCGAAAGAGGTTTATATTGCTGCCCAGGGCGCCCCCCCTGCGCCCTGCACCCTTACAGTGACCGGAGTATGTGAGGTGTATGGGAGCAAAGGCGCACAGCTGCAGTGCTGTGCGTTACCTCAGTGAAGATCATGAAGTCTTCTGCCGCCTCTGAAGTCTTCTTTTCTTCTCATACTCACCCGGCTTCTATCTTCCGGCTCTGCGAGGGGGACGGCGGCGCGGCTCTGGGACGGACGGCGAGGGTGAGATCCTGCGTACCAATCCCACTGGAGCTAATGGTGTCCAGTAGCCTAAGAAGCAGGACCTTGCAACTCAGAGAGTAGGGCTGCTTCTCTCCCCTCAGTCCCTCGATGAGGGAGTCTGTTGCCAGCAGTGCTCCCTGAAAATTAAAAACCTAACAAAATACTTTCTGTCAGAAAGCTCAGGAGAGCTCCTGAAAAGCACCCAGTCTCCACTGGGTACAGTATCAAACTGAGGTCTGGAGGAGGGGCATAGAGGGAGGAGCCAGTGCACACCCAGAACTAAAGTCTTTCTTAAAGTGCCCATGTCTCCTGCGGAGCCCGTCTATCCCCATGGTCCTTACGGAGTCCCCAGCATCCTCTAGGACGTTAGAGAAAATAGGATTTTAATACCTACCGGTAAATCCTTTTCTCTTAGTCCGTAGAGGATGCTGGGCACCCGTCCCAGTGCGTACTGTGTCTGCAGTTATTAAATGGCCCTTAACTCCAGAACATTTATGTGGAGATGAAAACATCCAAGGAAGACTTGACCATCTTCCTTGGATGTTTTCCCCCTGTGTGACTGCTCTCCAGCCTCGGAGGGTTGCATCCGTGGTCCCTAGGATCCCGTCCTGGATCCCGAACCATCGCCCCTCTAGGTGGTGAGAACTGTGCAGCCACCAATGGAGTGAGATTCTGGTCTTGGAAGACAGGATTATCCTCCGGTGCATGTGTAGGTGGGATCCGGACCACTTGTCCAACAGGTCCCACTGGAACACTCTGGCATGGAACCTGCCAAACTGAATGGCCTCGTAGGCCGCAACCATCTTCCCCAGCAACTGAATGCATTGATGGATTAACACTCTTGCTGGTTTCAGAATTTGTTTGACCAGACTCTGGATCTCCAGAGCCTTTCCACTAGAAGAAAACCTCTTCTGTGTCCAGTATCACTCCCAAAAACAACAACCGCGTCATTGGGACCAACTGCGATTTTGGCAAGTTTAGGAGCCAACCATGTTGTTGAAGAACTGTCAGGGAGAGTAGATGTTTTGCACCAACTGGTCCCTGGATCTCGCCTTTATCAGGAGATCATCCAAGTAGGGATAATTGTGACTCCTTGCTTGCGAAGGAGGACCATCATTTCCGCCATCACCCTGGTGAAAATCCGCGGAGCCGTGGACAGACCAAACGGCAACGTCTGAAATTGGTAATGACAATCCTGAATTGCAAACCTCAGGTAGCTTGATGCAGTGGCTAAATGGGAACATATAAGTAGGCATCCTTTATGTCTACCAAAACCATAAAATCTCCTTTATCCCCCGGACTGGAGATCACTACCCTGAGAGATTCCATCTTGAAATTGAATTTCTTTAGGTAGAAATTAAGGGATTTCAGATTTAAGATTGGTCTGACTGAGCCGTCCGGCTTCTGGACCACGAAGAGGCTTGAATAAAAACCTTCTCCCTGCTGACTAAGGCTGATTTGAACAATCGGTGAGGGGGAACGTCTTGAAACCCCAGTTTGTACCCTTGGGACACTATTTGTAAAACCCACGTGTCCAGGTCCGAATGAATCTAGAACTGACTGAAGAGTTTTAGACGTGCCCCCCACTGGTGCGGGCTCCTGCAAGAGAGCCCCAGCGTCATGCAGTGGATTTGGCAGAAGCAGAGGACGATCTCTGCTCCTGCGATCTTGAAGAGGCTACAGACCTCTTCCCTCTTTTCCTTCCTCTACCTGCAAAGAAAGGGGAATCTTAACTTCTTGCATATCTATTGGGCCGAAATGACTGCGTCAGATAATGATGCGTCTTCATCCGTTGAGAGGGAACATAGGGCAAGAAGGATGACTTACCTGCGGGAGCTGCCGAGATCAAATTAACTAGGCCGTCGCCAAACAAGGCTTCACCTTCATAGGGAAGAGACTCCCTTTCTTCTTGGAGTCAGCATCAGCATTCCCTTGGTGAATCCACAATGCCCTCCTATCCGAGACTGCCATGAAATTGGCCCGTGAGCACTTGTGCCCGGTGTAGGATTTTTAAATATGTGTAGTTTACTGTATGCAAGGGTTTAAAACCTTTTAGGAACTGAGATCTAAGGTGTATTACATGTAGTTTAAAAAAAACAAAAAAGGTTTATTTTATGGCAGTAGTTTCCAAACTGGGGTTCTTGCACTGGTAGCATAGTTTGGTGGTCCAGGACCAATTAAAATTATTTATACTTTATTAAATTGACAAAACCATTCCCTCACAACATAACTGAACCTGAGGATGACATGCTATAAACACAATTTACTTAATTTTATATTTTTTTCTGAATTTCTCAATAAAAAAAACTTTGGCCTAGGGGTGCCGTGAAACAAATTTTGATACTCTAGGGCAGGGGTGTCAAACCCATGGGCCGCATGCCGCCCCCAATGCATCCTTATGTGGCCCACAAGCCGGGGTCCGGCAGGGGTCCGACAGGGGTCCTTTTGTGGCCCGATCACCTTGCTTAGAGCGAGGGCAGGAGAGTGCAGCCAGAGTCTTTGCTTTCTATGTGCGGCACCATCTTCCCGAAGAGATCACCGGGAAGATAGTGCCCCTTCCACTGGCTACAGCACAGGTATACTGGGGTGGGGTAGCAAACTGGGGGCCCCAATAGGCCCCTCCAGCAGTCCCTCTTCCAAAACACGTCTTTTGGTGGTTTTGCGGTGTTGTTATAACTACATGGTGACGATACTGTAGCACAGAGATTTTCAACCATTTACAACTCACGTCACACAGAACAAGATTTAAATATTGACAAGGCACACTGAAATATAATGGTGATGCATGGTGCAGTATCGTGTCCTAGGATGTCATGTCGCAGCTTCTCCATAGGTAACGCCTGAACAGGCCCGGTGACAGGGGGGACAAAGGGGACACTTGTTCAGGGCTCCAAGTATTAAGAACAGAAATAATGGGGCCACAGTGCCAATATTGCTTTTTAAAGTGTATCCACCAACTGCTCAATTTAAGCAGGAAAACAATTAACAGGCCAACTAAACCCTCCCCCCTCCTTTTACCCCATCACTTTGTCCAGTCCCTGTGGTCCATACTGTATTGCCATTATTATGCATGTTGCTGTGCTGGCCCTTTTCTGAATGTCCCTGCCACCGCCACCGAAGAGCTGGATAGCCCAGTATGAAAACCACCTGCCGGCCTCACTGACGGTCCGAGTCAAAGGCTCCATTTTTTTTTAAAGATCCCTCTGCCAAGTTAAGGGGGGGTTGAGGGGGCCCCAGAGATATCAGTGTACTGGGCCCCGAGATTTCTGTTGCTGGCCCTGACCCTCAGGGGCGTATCTACCCCTTGGCCAGGATGGCACTTGCCAGGGGCACCATCCAGCTGTGCCAACCGTGGCTAAGGGATAGATTTCTGCAGTCTCGAAAGGGCGCTATGGCAATCAGCGTGGGACTGACCAATTAGACGGTGAGGGAAGGATACTGAAATTGTCCCAACCCTGTTGCAGTTTGAAACGCCCCTCAACTGCTGTCCACTGCTTCACTCCTAGCTCTGCCCCTTTGAAATTATTAATCCCTACCCCCCGGTAGGCGGAGTTCTCCATGCCCATACTCAGGAGTCACCACTGCTGTACATTATGTGCCGGTTGTAGAGGCAGAGCGGGGAACATCAGAGAACGCCACAAATTACACAGTGGGCAAGGAGATGGCTGGAGACAGCTGCACAGCCATGCCTTGCAAGTTCGAGAGAGCTGTTGAATTTCAGCACTTCAAGTCAGAGCCTGCCCCCTGCTGCCCAAGCAGTCCGTGACAGTTAGTGTCGAGGAGGGGGGGATTTGTGCATGTGTGCTATCAGTGTGTGTGTGGGGGGGGTGGAGGATGTGTGTGACTGTGAGGGAGCTGTCAGTGTCAGTGGGGAGAGGAGCAGGAGGGAGTTGTCAGTGTGTGGAAGTGATGAGAGTTGTCAGTACTGGGGAAATGTGTGTCTGTGTACTAGATTTAGGAGTGTGTGTTTGTGAGAGGTTTCAGTTGGGGAATTAGAGTTCATACAGTAATTAAATGTTTTCATATTGAGAACTACATCTCCCAGCATATACAGTGTGCTGGGGATGCTAACAAGCTTTATTTAAAAGTTTAAAAAACATTGCTTTTATGACTGCAATGGTTAAAAAGGGAGAGCTATAAATCAATTTATCAGTGAATGATCGCAGTTTGAGCTGTTACATTTTACTGAACCACCTATCCCTCCACACTCACTACCTGTCCTCAGGATACATTTACCATCCCGGCAGACGGTATACCGGCGGTCATTTGACCGATGTTGGAATCCTGACACCACTTGGGAGACTGGTGCCGGCACACAGACAGCCAACATCCCGAAGGCGAGTATTGGAGGGAGGGTTAGGACCGGGGGAGGGGGTGTTAGGGAAGGCACTAGGAGGTGGGGGGGGGTTAGTCCTAGCTGCCACCCCCTGAGGGTTAGCCCTATCCGCCACCCCCCCCCCCAGAGGGTTAGGATTAGTATTAGGTATCATGTGACTGCTGGAATCCCGAGCGCCGGATGCCATACCCAACCCCCTTTACTTTTTCAGGCATTTCTATCTCTCCTCTCTCTATGGTGTTCCGATTGCCCAATTTCCCTTGTGCTTTTCTCTCTCTCTCTCTCTCTCTCCTTTGTTTAGAGCATCAGTTTCTGTAGTCCACTTTATCCTTATTTTTTCCAGTGTTTCACTATCTCTCTGATGTAATGAGGATGTATGGTCTAGAGGGATCAGTAATGCATTGTACTGTATAGAGGCGTCAGGGATGTAGCGTAGGGTATAGAGGCGTCAGGGATGTAGCGTAGGTTATAGAGGCATCAGGAATGTAGCGTAGGGAATAGAGGCATCAGGGATGTAGCGTAGGGTATAGAGGCGTCAGGGATGTAGCATAGGGAATAGAGGCGTCAGGGATGTAGCGTAGGGAATAGAGGCGTCAGGGATTTAGCTTAGGGAATATAGGCATCAGGGATGTACTAGCAGGTATTATAGAGGTCAGTGTACTGTATAGAGGGGTCAGTAATGCAGTGATGGTTATAGAAAGGTCAGTGATGTAGTGTAGGGTATAGAGGGGTCAGTTATGTAGTGTGGGGTAAAGAGGGGTCAGTAAAGATACTAAGCTGAAGTACTTAGAACACTTCTTGAATTAAGACACAACCTGCAAGAAAAAGTATGCAATATGGGTGAAAAGGCAAATGTCAGAGGTCTGATACAAGTAACCAGCTCCACACCTTGCACCACATAGCGTTATGTTAAACTGGGATATGTTCTTTTTTGGTGTGTGTGTGTGGGTGTGTGTGTGTGTGTGTGTGTGTGTGTGTATGTGTGTGGGGGGGGGGGGTGCCAAAGGAAATTTTTGCCATTGGCTCCTTTGGTCTAGAACCAGCCCTGATCACAAAATATTTTTGTCTAAGCAGACTGGACACTGATCAGCGTTGGCTCATTCTCAGCCCCCCGCCCAGCCTCTGCTGCCAACAGACTGCTATTAGCTAGTTAACCTTCTGCCTTCCCTATCTATGACACAGACTGCTGCTAATGCTACCAGACTGTTCCCAGTGGCTTCACACCAACAGTGAATCCCAGCCGATGATGTAGGGCAGCGTGTGGGGGAGGGGGTCAGTTGCTGTGGCTCCAACATGGTAACCGCCAATGGACTGCAATGCTTTATCGAAAGGGGGGGCGCCAGTCCCTTACTTTGCCAGAGGCGCTTGGACCCCTAGCTACACCTCTGTTGACCCTAACCGATACCCCTAAACTAACCATAATTCCTGCAGTAAAAATCCATGTTTCTATGTATATAGGGGGTCATTCCGAGTTGATCGCATGCTGCCGTTGTTCGCTGCGTAGCAATCAGTTGAAAAAAAATGGCTAATCTGTGCATGCGCATGCTCCGTAATGTGCATGCGCATCGTACGGGTACAAAGTCCATTGTGGTTTTGCACTAGTTCTAGCGATTATTCCAATCACAGAACAGGCCACAAGGAGATTGACAGAAAGAGGGCGTTTCTGGGTGGCAACTGACCGTTTTCAGGGAGTGCTTGGAAAAATGCAGGCGTGGCAGAAGAAATGCAGACGTGGCTGGGCATTCGCTGGATGGGTGTGTGACATCAAAAGCCGTCCCTCGGTTGTTAGAATCAACGCACACGAAGTGTAACTACAGTGCTGGTCTTATTTTGAAACGATTTTGCAGGCGCTCTGCTGCTCAAGTGTTCGCACTTCTCCAAAGTGAATATACACTCTCCAGTGGGCAGCGACAATGCGTTTGCATGGCTGCTAAAAACTGCTAGCGAGCAATCAACTCAGAATGACCCCCATAGTGTATTGCAAGAAAATATCTGTAAATCCAATGGTACCGTAAGTGCGGTATATACTCGCACTTCTTTGCGGGGTGAGAACATCTCCCCTAAGTGAAGTCAGCCCTATGAATAGAGTTTGTGTGATCCCTGTGCAGCAGTCACAGAAAGGGTTCATCTCTGCAGTTTGTCACTCAAATTACATTGCTGCATTTTTTCTAGAAGTGGATCTGAGAGCTGTTACCCGCAGACCAGCTACAATAATTATCCTGGGTACTCACTAGACCAGTGGTTCTCAAACTGCACCCTGGGGTGCCTCAGGACACTTGCAGGGGTGCCTTGGATTGGTGGTCCAGGACCAATTCAAAATATTTATAGTTAGTGTTATAGGCAAAACCAGTGCTGTTGGCTGGCAATCATAACATATGTGCACAAGCAGAAGCAAATCCTGTCCCCTACCAAAGGGCCAGTGCTAGGGTGTTTGGCGCCTCCCTGCAAACTATTAATTTGGGCCCTCTCTCCAATACTTAATAAAGGGACAGTGCGCTACTTAAAAAAAGAAGGTGTGGTATCACAAGGAAGGGGCATGGCCACACAATAGCACCCCAAATCAAAATACGCCACACAGTAGCACTATCTTATTGTCATTACACCGCATGTAATAATAATAATAATAATACCCACAGTCGCAGTGCCCTTTATACACATAACCACCATATCAGTGCAGCTTACACACATAATGCCAACAGTAGCAGTGCCCCTTCTACACATGCCCACGGTGGCAATCCTTTACATGGCAAATATCAACCTGGTTTTGCCATGTAAAGGATTGCCACTTTAAAAACAAACAATAAAAAAAAAAAAACAGGAAAAAACACAAAATCTCTCACTTTCTGATTCTCACACCCTATTACATTCCTCCCTATATATTTAAATGTTTCTATTACTGTATGTTCCCTCTTCCCTTCTCCAAACTATACACATCAACATTTTTTAGTATTTCCAGGTAAGTTTTGTGATGTAGGCCATGCACAATTTTAGTTGCCCTAATGTATTTACAGCCTTCTGGAGATATGGCTTCTGGAACTGAACACAGGATTCTAAATGTGGCTGTACCAAGGACCTATACAGTGGCATTACAGGTTGAGTATCCCTTATCCAAAATGCTTGGGACCAGAGGAATTTTGGATATCGGATTTTTCTGTATTTTGGAATAATTGCATACCATAACGAGATATTATGGTGATGGGACCTAAATCTAAGCACAGAAGGCATTTATGTTTCATATACACCTTATACACACAGCCTGAAGGTCATTTTAGCCAATATTTTTTATAACTTTGTGCATTAAACAAAGTGTATGTACATTCACAGAATTCATTTATGTTTCATATACACCTTATACACACAGTCTGAAGTTCATTTAATACAATATTTTTAATAACTTTGAGTATTAAACAAAGTTTGTGTACACTGAGCCATCAAAACACAAAGGTTTCACTATCTCAGTCTCACTCAAAAAAGTCCGTATTTCGGAATATTCCGTATTTCGGAATATTTGGATATGGGATACTCAACCTGTATTACTTTTTTCTGCTACTGGTTCTTTAACCTATGCAAACAAGCATCTGACTTGCCTTTCCTATTGCTTTGTTACATTGCTTACCTGAAATAGTAATACTTAGATAGCTTTCCTCTTGCCATTATAATGCCCTTAATATTATAGTTAGCCTTTGCATTTTTGAGACGTGTATGATTTTGCATTTTTTGGCATTAAATGTTGCCATGTTCTTGACCATTCCTCTAGTCCAGGGGCGGAACTGCCAGAGACAACGGAGTCAGTTGCCGCCGGGCTCCAGCCCTAAAGGGGCTTCCTCCATTGCCCCCCGGCTGTTACGTGCCCTTCCTACTAAATAGACAAAGGCGCTACCAGCAGGGTCTCGCAGTTTGTACATTCCATGCCGTAACACCCTTCTTTCCACCTTCACAATGAAGCTATTGGTACTTTGCAAAAAAAAAAATTATTAGCATTGCAACTCAGCAGATCAATGCAGTGTGCAGCCACACACTCCATATATCTGCTCAGCCACAAAGCTGATTATTTCTTCACAAAGTACAAGGTGAGCTCCAAATAGAATTCTCTAGCTTAGATTATACCTTTCTATGCAAGGGTAAATAGCTCAATTGTTTGACTGCAATGCCACAGGAAATGGTTTGGATCCAAGACAGTGTGACTGAATAATAAAGAAACCTTAAGATGAGTTCATGAATGTTGTATAAGTATTAGTGAGAGAAGGGGTCAGGAGCATGCTAGGCTGCAAAAAATAAGGTAGGCTGCAAGTGAAAGTAATGATCTCCTATATATTTTCCCAGATCTGTCACTCTGTGTGGCTAACTCTGGGGGAAGTCACAGCAATGGGCGGAGACGGCAACTGCAGGACGATACACCAGTGCCAGCAGCAGACCGTAACAAAGTGACAGATCAGGGAGAATATATAGGAGGTAGGGAGGTGGCCATGGTACATGGCTGGCCAAGGGACACTAGCTCATGTACCCCTTTACCACTGAGGCTGGCCACCAAGGATAGACCTGTCACCAGTGCACATGCAATAACCTCTTCTGCTGCCCTCTTTGCAACTCAGATTGCCCAGTGCTCCCCTTCGCTAACAGTCCACAAAGTTTCCCCATCTCACGATCTGCCTCCTCACCCCCACTTTCATCTCTACAGCACACGCACATATCATACAAGATCCCATCATGCGTACGTAGGTCTGAAATGCAAGAGGGAGGTTGGGGGGAGATTGGCATGCGCCAGCAACACCACACAGCTCACTGTGACCACAGTGGAGAGGCGCTGCAACAGGACAATACACCAACCTCGGAGCAAGGAACTGCGTCGGTCAGGAGGAGAACTATTTCAATAGCATAAAAAGGTTAATGCGTCCCACCCTATGGACACCAGACTCATCAAGTCACTGTTGCCAGAGTCTCATACAATGACTCTGAACCTCTAAGCACACTATTTGACTGTCCACACCCTGCTGTGCCTATTACCCATCTCCTCCACCACCCTCAACACTGACCCACACATCATTCACCCACAAAGATACAATAAAGGTAGTTTGGATAAATTAGCTAAATGAAATGGATTTAACCAATTTATCTAAATGACCATTTTTGGATGTTTTCCAGTGTTTGTGAGCAAATGGTCAATTGTCATTTGCTGCCACATATTAGCATAATTTTGTTTCAACTAGAAAAAAAAATTGGACAGATAATCTAAGTGTGGATCCAGTTTAAAGGTCCGTATTCACGGCCCGATTTTGGGGAGAGATGTGTGCTGAGCGAACTGCTCAGCACACATCTCTCCCCCCGCTCAGCACAGCGTGATGTGTGCTGAGCGTACGGGGGGTGGGGGGGGGGCGCTCATTTCACCCCCTGTGTAGGGCATTCTGTGTGTATCCAGCTTAACAGGTGTGAGCATCATACAACTACTGACTTGCGAGTAACTATACAGCAGCTCCATACCTTGTGACTTGAAGAAACACCAGTTAACCCCGGGAATGCTGCAGTCAAAGCAACAATTCCTCTTCTTACATTCCGCTGCACTTATTGTGGGGTAGCCGCAATCCCTTCTGCTGTACGGTTCCACATTACATTGTTTCTTGTCACTTCCTGTTGATGCAGTAAGGAAACATCCAGGAATTACAGCAGCTTAGTTTTTTTTTTAACTGGGGCAATTTAGCTAGATCACAGGGCAATTTAGCTCCTTTGGTCCTTTTTTAGGACCAGTTAATCAGACAGTTGAGCAAACTGAAAAACAGCTAACAGGAAATTTCCACTTAAATGGTATTTTCTAATCTTATCTGACCATGACTAAGAATAAAGGATACACAAGATAAACTCTTAGAGCCATGGACCTTATCCATGTTTAAGCTCCATCAAATCTGTAATCAATAGCACTACATGCTCCCACTTTACCACTGTACTATATACTCTACCTGTGTTTTTAAGGTAAAAACACCATTTAACCCCAGTGACACTTGAATTAAAGCAGCAGCCTCTGGAATAGCATTCCTTAGCATTAATCCCAGGAAATCTGCAATCTTCACGCTCTTTGATAGCCATGCTACATTGCTGTTTACTTGGATGGAGCAGAGAGCACAACATCAGGACATAGGACATATTACAATGCATGATAAGAAAGGTGTGAGCTCTACAGCAAGGCCTCTAACCCTTTGCCAGTGCCAAATACATAGGGCTTAACTCAGATCTGATCACAGCAGCAAATTTATTAGCTAAAACCATGTACACTGCAGGGGGGGGGGGGTGTATAATATGTGCAGAGAGAGTTAGATTTTGGTGCGGTGTGTTCAAACTGAAATCTAAATTGCAGTGTAAAAACATAACAGCCAATATTTACCCTGCACACAAACAATATAACCCACCTAAATCTCTCTGCAAATGTTATATCTGCCCCCCCCCATCCCTGCAGTGCACATGGTTTTGCCCACTAGCTAACAAATTTGCTGCATCTGGGAATTACAGCAGCTTAATATTTCTTTTTACAGAAGGTTCAGCAAATTAAATTATTTAGTGAAATACTGTAATCATAACAGTTACAGGGATATTGTAGGTAGATTTATAAGCCGCTCATAACTTTATTGTGATTACATAAACCTTTTGCTTAAGCTAGCTTATCACTAAATAAAACCACACCACACACTGAAATAAAGACACGGACACAGTAGCTGGAGTTAAAGGTCAGACGATGTTTATTAATCGCTGACCAACTCTTTAAACTAATAATTGAGGCCGAATTAGAATTGAATTGAATATATATTAACTTTAGTTTGGAGGATGGCAAACAGAAAACCGCTGCCAAACACCAGCACCCGTCACCTAGATGACAAACCACCAAACCAAGGAGGGGAGTACACATACCCCGCCTCCTTCCCGCATAACCCGCATTGTGCTGGCCTTACCCCTCTTTCTCTGGCAAACGTTCGGTTCCCGCAGGGGAACGTATAAATGTCCAACCGCAAGAAAAGGACACACCTGCCGTCCATTTAAAGAGGGAGCCCCACAATGACCACTTATGCCTGTGTGACAGCTGGTTGGCAGCGATTTCCCGCCAATCTGGCTTTCAATAGCCCACAGCAAGAACAAAAAACGTAGACGCATTCTGGGAGGGCGGGCGGGCATAAACTGAAAGGCAAGAGGGAGTCTAGCAAGATGGCCACCCCCTATATACTAACCTAAGACCCTCCTCTTCATCCTGATGCACAACCCCTTAAACCAATAGGAAAAAAACAACCGGGAAAACTGATCTGCCTAGCAACTGCTTAGTCATTTAACAACCAATCACAAAAAGTTGATCGCTTATATGGCCTCAGGCTTATGCAGCCTTCAGCTTATCTAAGCCGCTCATAACTTTATTGTGATTACATAAACCTTTTACTTAAGCTAGCTTATCACTAAATAAAACCACACCACACACTGAAATAAAGACACGGACACAGTAGCTGGAGTTAAAGGTCAGACGATGTTTATTAATCGCTGACCAACTCTTTAAACTAATAATTGAGGCCGAATTAGAATTGAATTGAATATATATTAACTTTAGTTTGGAGGATGGCAAACAGAAAACCGCTGCCAAACACCAGCACCCGTCACCTAGATGACAAACCACCAAACCAAGGAGGGGAGTACACATACCCCGCCTCCTTCCCGCATAACCCGCATTGTGCTGGCCTTACCCCTCTTTCTCTGGCAAACGTTCGGTTCCCGCAGGGGAACGTCTAAATGTCCAACCGCAAGAAAAGGACACACCTGCCGTCCATTTAAAGAGGGAGCCCCACAATGACCACTTATGCCTGTGTGACAGCTGGTTGGCAGCGATTTCCCGCCACCAAGGTTTTCCAAACCGCCACCGCCATCCGCAAACAGAACCTTAACCAACCAGAAACTAACTAGCTCTAACGAAAAAGACCGAAAATATCTTCCAGAAAAAACTGCACTCCTTCCGGAGAAAGGTGAACCCCATCGTCTCTATAGAACTGCCTGTTCCGCAGCACCAGCAGAGGATGCTTAATTGCCACTCCGCCTATGGCCTTGACAAACAGAGACACCGTCGAGTTCACCTTTTTGCGTGCTTTCTCCAGCGCCGAGAAACGCACCGCACCACGCCAATGGAAACGGGGCACCATTTCCGACCAGACAATGCATACCCCAGGCCAGTGACAACGTATCGCCACCACATCCGCCTTTATAGACAAAATCAAGTCTATGCCTTTAACTCGGCCCAGATCATTACCACCCAGATGAATGATAATACAACTGGGGCGACCCCAGCGGCGCTCCCTAGAAAAAAGGACGCGCAACAAATCACCCCATAACATGCCCCTAACACCTAACCATCTAAATTGCCTGGACCCAAAATTCTCAGTCGCCCTAGATGCCATGGGATGTTTCTCCGCCCAAAAAACATATGAATGACCAACCATCCATATGTGGTCTCCAAAATTGCTGACAGCTGTAAAAGAAAATATCCTAATGTCAGATTATGCACATAATCTGTAACTTAAACACAACGTAACCAATAAAACCCAAGTGAAGGAGAAAACTCAAAAAACCTCCCGTGGACCTTGGTAGAACAGCCAATTGAAATTAGGCCCCCTCGGAGGAAAAATTTTAAAAATTCGCTTCACACCCTCGATTCCTGAACGGTAAGCGTTCAAAAACCGACGAGTAAACACGTTTTTGGGTTAGCGCAACAGGCGCACTTATAACTTATCTATACGGACATAGGACTTATAGGAGGCCGACTTCCAGCGACCCAACTCCCGAATAGCCGCTGGTGATGAACCAGCGGCCGCCGCATGGGTAGCCGCCCCAATCCGAAAGGAATGAGTACCGAAGTCCGCCTCCTGCAAGCCCAACGCCGTCAAACATTTCTTGAACACCGATGAGAACTGAAACTTTGTCAGAGGGTCCAACTGCGCGTGCACCAGCAACTGGCTGCCCCCCGGAGGTCTTAACCGCACATACTCTTGCGTCAACCGCAGCGGGCAAACGCCCATACCTCCCTGAGCCTCCAAGGACAGCCAGCGACCCCGACCTGTTTGATCTGTCTTGGACCGCACAATCCTACAGAGCAACAGGCCCTCCTGCAAGCGCACATTCTCGTAGAGCAGACCCGATTCCCGGGACGCCTTGCTGCTCGCCACTAGCTCGCTCACCCGAAAAGCCCCGAAAAAGGCCAGGGCATACGCGCTACTAAACAATGCCACCTCAAATTCCGAGGACGCAATCCGAGGTAGCACACGCAGCAATTCCGCTAGCAGCTGCAACGTTATAGGCCTACGTGAATCCGCAGGCGCCGGGCGCAACCTTGCCCAACCTTTCAGCGCTCTGGAAAGGACAAACGACCCCGTGGGGTCCGTTGTCCCGTGGAGTCGCGAGTGAAAGGCGATGCCCGCAAGGGCAGTAGCCATGGCCGCTTTTGACCTACCGTTTTGGTAATGCTCCCAAACAAAGGTCAACAGGGCGTCGGCCGAGGACTCACCTGCTACCCCGTACCTACTCTGAAAGGCTGACCAATCCCGCCATGCAGCATCATACGCTCGTAGCGTAGAGGGAGCCAGTGCACACCTGGCCAACGCCGTTAAACCACTTCGACCATCTGCCAGACAGAAGGTGGGCACTGTAACCCCTCTGCCTCCGCTCCCGGAACCAACGTCCTGAATTTGTCAAACTGGAACCGGGACAATGCATCCGCAATTCCATTGTCAACTCCAGGTACGTGGCGAGCCCTAAAATTAATATTGCGCTGCAAACAAACCAACACTAAATGCCTTAGCAATCGCAGCGCCTGCGGAGATGAGGAACGCTGGTTATTAATCGCATGCACTACCCCTAAGTTGTCGCAAAGAAACAAAATGTCCCTATTTGCGAACCGTCCGGCCCATAACTCAAGCGCCACTCAGGCACAGTTTCCTAACTGAGGTCTGGAGGAGGGGCATAGAGGGAGGAGCCAGTGCACACCAGGTAGTCCTAAATCTTTCTTAGTTGTGCCCAGTCTCCTGCGGAGCCGCTATTCCCCATGGTCCTTACGGAGTTCCCAGCATCCACTACGGACTACGAGAAATAGATTTACCGGTGAGTAAAATCTTATTTTTCCTATTTCCCACCTGCAAAAAACATACAGTATGTAAATTTCATATTCTTAACATATCGGGAAGTTAGAGAATTACGTCCCCGCGGTGGCCCGCTCAAGTTTGCGACAGAAAATCCTACCCATGGGGATAATCCGACACGCAAAATTGAGAGAACCAAGCAAGGACTGCACCTGTTTAAGCCGAACCCTGCGTTTTCCTAAACAGTCTGTAATCAAACCCAATAGTTTCCGCACCTTATCCTCGGGCAAGCGACAGCACCCCCCTACCGTGTCAATCTCGATACCTAAATAGCTAAGACAAGTGCAAGGACCCTCGCACTTATCCTGCGCAACCGGTACCCCTAAAGCGCAGAATAACGACCTGGCCACCGAGAGAATGTCCCCACAGACCGAACTGTCTCCGGGGCCTACAAAAAGAAAGTCATCCAGGTAGTGAGCCACCCCCATCTGCCCGGAGGCGGTCTGGACGCACCAGTGCAAAAACGTGCTAAAGCACTCAAAGTAGGCGCAGGAGACAGAGCAACCCATGGGGAGACACCGATCGACGTAGAATTCGCCCCCTATTTTGAAACCCAGAAACCGCAGGGAATCTGGGTGTAGCAGGAGTAGCCGAAAGGCCGACTCCACGTCCAATTTTGCCAACAGACTCCCCGGACCACAATCCCGCACTAATCGCAGCGCGTCGTCAAACGACTGATATCGAACTCTGCATTGGGCTTCCGGGATAGCGTCGTTGACCGACAGCCCCGGCGGGTGCGACTAGTGCTGTATCAAACGAAACTTACCTATGGCCTTCTTGGGCACTACCCCTACTGGGGAAATGCACAAGGAGGGCAACGGGGAAAGGGCGTAGGGCCCAGCCATGCGCCCCAGCCCAATCTCCCCGTCAACCTTCCGCCGGACTTCCTGCGGGAATTCCCGAGCCGATCTCAAATTCTGGCGTGCAACCACATACACCGAATCCGGGATTGGCAAACGAAAACCGTGCTGAAAGCCCTGCAAGAGAAACGATGCCGCCGACTCATCGGGGTACAAGGTAAGCCAGCGCTGCAACTCGGGAACTATAATCGGGGAGAAGGCCTTACTTGCCAATTCCACCGGCCTCGGTGGAAGCGGCAGGCTTACCGCCTGTCGCCGCGGTGAATTCCTTGGCCGGGTGACTGGCTCCGCACAACCTGCATGAGTGGCGAAAACGACAGCCCGTTCCTTTGCCGCATTTGCCGTCGTTGTAGGCAAAGCACTTGCCTTTTCCCGTCAATCGAGAAGCCACCGCCCCGGCCGCCCCGGGCTTCTTGGCCGTGACGTCCGGGGTGGGTTTGACCTGCTGCGTGACCTCCAACCACACCTCAACATCCTTAAAACCCGCGGGCAGGATGGGGTTGCCATCCTGATTGCGACGAAACTTCTCGTCGTAATCCCGCCACGCGGAACCCTTGGATTTTAAGTACATATCGTGTACTAAAAACAAATATTTCACCAAGTTGGCATACTCCGCGGGACGCGATTCCGTGTAGCAAGCCATGAACACCAAAAACCCACGCAGCCACTGGTGAAAATTGCGAAACGCATTTTCCCCAATACCACCCGGTTTCTTGGCCGCGTCAAAACCCTGCCGCATTTCCTCTGTAAGGGTGAATATGTCTACATACTTCCCCTTACGTATTTTTTCCCACATGCGCTTACGAACCCCTCTTGTCACTGCCGTGTTGGCGCAATGTACCATCTCGCCGTAACGGGGAGGGTCGGAGGGGACCACCTGCGCAGGAGCGGCCACCTTGTGCGCCTCCTTGGCCATTCGCCGCGCGATGAGCCTAGCTAATTTACGCGGGCGCCGCGGAGAGCCGGATGATACGCTGCTAGAAGACGAGGAACTACAAGTTGAAACGTGTAAAGGAATATTTAGCTCACCGGAGTTTGAAGGACCCGGAACCGCGTCGTCCGCTGCACCCGCCTCCGCTGATGGCCGTACCTCCACGTTCGCAGTCGCGCTTGTCCGTGACCTTCGCCTCGTGACGGGCGTAGCCCCTGAATTAGACGGAACCTGCAAGGGAGAAAAAGAGGGGACAACCGGCACCGGGGGAACCAGAACATCATTAACACTTGTCCGCAAATGCGGAGGCGGAGAGCCCGTCCCCCCCGTTCCGTGGCGGATGGCCGCCCGGCAGCTGCAGGGAGGGGGCCCCCGCCGAGGTGTACCCGATCGACTGCGTGAAGGCTGACCCGCTCACTGCACCGAAACTCGCGGGGTAAGACGGCCGCCACGCCGTATGCGGCGGGCAGCCGCCCGCCCCCGCCCATCCGTATGACGCCGGAAGGAACTGAGGGGGCGCCGCGAGAGGGGGCCAACTCTGTGCCACCTGATACCCACCGCCCGGTGCCTGCCCTGACTGCAGGCCCGCAAAGGCCGGCAAGGGCACCGCGACTCGGGGGCCACCGACCACGTGGACTGCACGCCGGCGCCCGCGCTGGCCCCGTGCGGGGAAAACTGTGTGCCGGACACCGTCATGAAGCCCATGGAAGGCATGCTGGCGGCTAAGGGGAATGCTGGAGCCGGAGGCCACGCAAAACCCCCGGGGAAGGACTGGCTCCCCGCGAAGCCTTGCTGCGCTGCTACCGAAAGCGCCCCGCCGGGCGTCATTTAAGCCGCCGAGACGGATGTCTGTGTGGACCCAAACTGAAAAAGACCGGGAAGGGCGTGGAGAGGGGTTTGAAAACCGACGAGCGGGGGCGCCGTTAATGGCGTCGGGGCGTCTGACACCCAGGAGGAGCCCGAGCAGGCCACCGAGGCCGGGGGAAAACCCTGCCATGTGACTGCCGCCGGGGCGGGTGTGGCGGCCGCCGCTGCCACGTCCCCCGCCCCGGCGACACTAGGCCCAAACGGCCCAATATTATTTAAATTGAGGTGCGGTGTGCTAAACCCCCCCGCTGGAGGGGGGTAGTATGGGGCCCTGTATTGTCCCGGGGACAGCGGGAGCCGCTACCCGCTGCCCTGGGCTCATATCCCCCAGCTGCATATTGACCCCCCCACGCCCCCCGCAGCTCTGCCGCGGCCGTCCGGCACAGCTTGTGCCCCCAGGACGCCGCCGAGAGCCGACCGCGGGGATGGAGGAGGAGGGCCGGAGGCACTTATGGAAGGAGGGAGGGAAGTCGATTCGCCCGCGGGAGGCGCCGGGGAGTGCGGCCCAGCCGGACCGCGTGCACCCGCGCCACGTGCAGAGCGGCCGCCGGCCGCCGGAGGGGAAGTGCTGCAGACGCCCGAGGCAGGAGGGAGAGGAGAGGCCCGTCCCGCTGCGAGCGCCGGGACGCGCGGCCCGGCCGAGCCGCGCGCATCGGCACCACGTGACGAGCGGCCGCTGGCCGCCCGTCTCCGTGCGGCAGGGGAGCGGGCTGTAACTGCCCGTCCCCGCCGCCTGTCTGAAACAGGGGGAAGTCCTCTCTGTGGCGCAACGCTCGGGGAGCGGGAGCGGAAGGCGCTCCCCGCATCCACGAGGCGCCGGGGGGGGGGGGAGCTGCACGTTTTGGACGAGGTATGGCAGAGGGGGGAGAATCTGCAAAAATAGACAATGACACGCAGAGAGGGGGCACAGCACTGTATAATGCCCTAGAGAAGGCAAATGAAATTCAAAAAAAAAAAACAAAAAAAAAAAAAACAATTTACAGGCAGTGAAAATAAGCAATAGTACTTATCCTTCCTGGGGCATAAACTGAAAGGCAAGAGGGAGTCTAGCAAGATGGCCACCCCCTATATACTAACCTAAGACCCTCCTCTTCATCCTGATGCACAACCCCTTAAACCAATAGGAAAAAACCAACCGGGAAAACTGATCTGCCTAGCAACTGCTTAGTCATTTAACAACCAATCACAAAAAGTTGATCGCTTATATGGCCTCAGGCTTATGCAGCCTTCAGCTTATCTTGTCAGTGGATAAATGTAAAAATTAAACCCTTAGGCATAGTTCCAAAATGCTGTCATTGCAATCCAGATTTTAAGGATATCATGCTTGAGCACAGGTGACTTAATTAGAACTTCGGTCAATGTGAATTAACCATTGGACTCAACCATGGTTATCCTTAAAACCCAGGGGTCTATTTAAGATCGATCTTAATCGATGTTGGGCTTCCAGGTTGAAAAAAACACACACATTTACTAACATTTTAAAATTTATATAAAAAAATCATCTGTTCGTAAATGCAGTGCACATGGTTTTGCCCAACTGCTAACAAAAATCCTGCTGCGATCAACTCAGAATTACCCCCCATGGCCCTCATTCCGAGTTGTTCGCTCGCAAGCTGCTTTTAGCAGCATTGCACACGCTAAGCTGCCGCCTACTGGGAGTGAATCTTAGCATCTTAAAATTGCGAACGAAAGATTTGCAATATTGTGATAAGACATCTCTGTGCAGTTTCTGAGTAGCTCGAGACTTACTCTGCCAGTGCGATCAGTTCAGTGCTTGTCGTTCCTGGTTTGACGTCACAAACACACCCAGCGTTCGCCCAGACACTCCTCCGTTTCTCCAGCCACTCCCGCGTTTTTCCCAGAAACGGTAGCATTTTTTCCCACACGCCCCTAAAGCGGCCTGTTTCCGCCCAGAAACACCCACTTCCTGTCAATCACATTACGATCACCAGAACGATGAAAAAACCGTGAGTAATATTCCTAACTGCATAGCAAATTTACTTGGCGCAGTCGCAGTGTGAACATTGCGCATGCGCATTAAGCGGAAAATCGCTGCGATGCGAAGAAAATTACTGAGCGAACAACTCGGAATGACCACCTATGTGCACGGCAGGGAAGGCAGATTTAACATGTGCAGAGAGAGTTAGATTTGGGTGTGGTGTGTTCAATCTGCAATCTAATTTGCAGTGTAAAAATAAAGCAGTCAGTATTTACCCTGCACAGAAACAAAATAACTCACCCAAATCTAACTCTTTCTGCACATGTTATATCTGCCTCCCCTGCAGTACACATGGTTTTGCCCAACTGCTAACAAAATTCCTGCTGCGATCATCTTGGAATTACCCCCATCGATTGATGTTTTCACACTGCTCGTGTATATAAGACATATAGGGCCTAATTCAGTTTGGATCGTAATACGCGTTCCAACCGCAAAAACTATGAAGAGGATGGGGGCATATACGCAGGGTCCATCCTGTGCGTGTGCCTACATTTTCTCCGGGTGCCCCACAGAAAATGCGAATGCCTCTGCCTGTCAATCAGTAGAGGGCGTACCTTCGCAGGTATATCGCGATCATGAGCCATGTCTCCCATTTTTGTCATTATAGGTGCTCTGTGAGCTGCTGGCCATGCCCCAGCCCCTCTGTCTCCCGTGAATAGACATTGAGGCTTATTCAGACCAGATCGCTTCAATTTATTTTCACCCAGCGGGCAATCTGGTCTGCACTGCACATGCGTATGCGCCACAATGCGTAAGTGCGACGGTCCGGAGATCACAAGAAGATTGACAAGAAGAGGGTGTTTGTGTGGGTGGCAACTGAATGTTTCTAGGGAGTGTCCGGAAAAACACTGGAGGGACCCGGCGTTTTGTGGGAGGATTTGTGACGTCACCTCAATGGCTGAGTAAGTGCTGAGCTGTGCAGCTCTTGTGCACATGTGATCACACACCTGCACAGCAAATTTTCCCTTCCGCTGTAGGCGGCAACTACCTGATTACAGGGATGCAAAAAACACACCCTAGCGATCAGGTCTGAATTACCCACAATGTGCATATTTGCAAAGCAACAAGCTACAGGGAGCCTTCCACCCCCCCCCCCTTCCCCATGGGAAGGGGGGGGGGGGTTGTTTGGGTTAGCTGGACATTCCCCAAAAAAGTGACTGTCCTGCAAAAATTGGGATAGTTGGGAGGTATGTTCAAATACATTTATTGTTTTGCATGCAGGGTAAATACTGGCTTCTTTGACATTTAGCCACAAATGCTGCACAGCTGAATTACAGTATTACACTGCAATTAACAGTTATGCTAGGACATTCCCCCTCCCAAATCTACCTCTCTCTGCATGTTACATCTGTCCCACAGTGGCGGTGAGGTGAGGTCAGTGGCTAGTGAGGCACTACAGCCATAATGTCCGCCGAATCCTGCCGATGACCCTTAGCCAATGCCCGCTACTGCCTCTGAGCCGATACCCGCTGCCACCGCCAATGGCTTACAAACTCGCCCACAATCAACTGACCCAGCCCTCCACCACTAATTTCTATCTCAGTCCGATGCCGCCAATGCCCGCTGCCTGCCTGCTCATTGTTCTCGTTATATATTATAAATTTTTAAAGAAAAAAAAAATGAGTGTTTGGGTGAGGAGGACATGAATGCAATTTTGTTGTCCAGGGCTTCCATTAACTTAAAGGAGAAGTGTCTGAATGGGTTAAAAAAAAATGCGTGAGGTCCCCCCTCCTTAGTATAACCAGCTCTTTGAGCCGGTCCTGGTTATTTAAATACTGGGGGAAAAATTGGACAGGGTTTCCCCGTATTTAGACAACTAGCACCGGGCTCTTAGACCGGTCCAGGTTCCAAAAATACGTGGGACAATAGATGTAGGGGTCCCCCATATTTTTAAAACCAGCACCGGGCTCCACTAGCCAGAGAGATAATGCCACAGCCGGGGGGCACTTTTATGTAGGTCCCTGCGGCCCTGGCATTACCCCTCCAACTAGTCACCCCTGGCCGGGGTTCCCTGGAGGAGTGGGGACCCCTTAAATCAAGAGGTTCCTCCCCTCGAGGCACCCAAGGGCCAGGGGTGAAGCCCGAGGCTGTCCCCAGCACCCCTGGGTGGTGGGTGCCGGGCTGATAGCCATGTGTGTAAAAAAAGAATATTGTTTTTTCGTTGTGGAACTACAAGGCCCAGCAAGCCTCCTCCGCTTGCTGGTACTTGGAGAACCTCAAGTACCAGCAGGCGGGGAAATAACGGGCTTGCTGGTACCTGTAGTTCTACAACAACAAAAAATACCCAAATAAAAACACAAACACACACAGCGTGACAGTAAAATTATTGAGACAGGCTGTAGCATGTGGGTGCATGTAACCCTATAAAAGTGATGGATTGGGTGACTATTACAATACCCACTGTTGCTGTCTGAAAAATGATGGATTTATAGATTGCTCTGCCGAGACATGTTTTTTTCTAAAATGCACCACAGGTATGGATGGATAGTATACTTGACGACACAGAGGTAGGTAGAGCAGTGGCCTACTGTACCGTACTGCTATATATTATATTATTTATTATTATTATTATTATTATTATCCTTTATTTATATGGCGCCACAAGGGTTCCGCAGTGCCCAATTACAGAGTACATAAACAAATAATCAAACAGGAAAACAGCAACTTACAGTTGACGACAATATAGGACAAGTACAGGGTAAATAAACATAGCTACATCAGCAGATGACACTGGAATAAGTATCAGGTGGCAGAAGACTGCTGGATTTGGTGCAGCTGAAGATTATTAAAGTAAGAAAAGAGTAAGCACATGAGGGAAGAGGGCCCTGCTCGTGAGAGCTTACATTCTAAAAGGGAGGGGTAGACAGACAGGGGTGAGACAGATGGGGTACATAGAGAGCATGGAACAGAGGTTTAGGATGAGATTTGGCTGGGTTTGGTGAAGAAGTGGGTCTTGAGAGCCCGTTTGAAGTTTTGTAGAGAGGTGGAGAGTCTGAGGGGGAGAGGTAGGGAATTCCAGAGAAGTGGTGCAGCACGTGAAAAATCTTGGAGGTAGGAGTGGGAGGAAGTAATCCGTAGGCAGGAGAGTCGGTGTGCATTAGCAGAGCGAAGAGGACGGGTGGGAGTGTAAAGCGAGATAAGATCAGAGATGTAGATGGGAGAGGAGTGGGTGAGGGCTTTGTAAGCAAGTGTGAGAAGCTTGAAATGGATTCTGAAAGGGAAGGGGAGCCAGTGAAGGACTAGTAAGAGAGGAGAGGTGGACGTAGTGCGTTTGGTGAGGAAAATGAGCCGGGCAGCAGCATTGAGGATAGATTGGAGTGGAGAGAGGTATTTGTCAGGAATGCCTGTAGGAAGAGATTACAGCAGTCCAGTCTGGAGATGACCAGTGAGTGGATAAGAGTCTTAGTAGCATCCTGGGTCAGAAAAAGTCTGATCCTGGAAATATTTTTTAGATGAAAACGGCAGGTTTGTGAGAGGTGCTGAATGTGTGGTTTGAAGGAGAGGGAGGAGTCAAGGATTACTCCAAGACAGCGCGCTTGGGGGGTAGAGGATATAGTAGTGCCATCAATAGATAATGAGATTGTAGGAGGTGAGATTATGCGGGAGGGAGGGAAGATGATCAGCTCGGTCTTAGACATGTTAAGTTTAAGAAAGCGCTGGGACATCCAGGAAGAGATAGCAGAGAGACAGTTGGAGATACGAGTGAGGAGAGTAGGGGAGAGGTCTGGAGAGGAAAGATAGATTTGAGTGTCATCAGCATAGAGATGATATTGGAAACCAAAAGAACTAATGAGCTTACCTAGTGAGGACGTATAGAGAGAGAAGAGAAGAGGACCAAGGACAGAACCTTGGGGTACCCTTACAGTTAGTGGAAGTGAGGGGGAGGTGGAGTCATGAACACTTTTCAGAGAACAAATTTGTTAGCATAAAAATAAAGCCAGAAAATGAAGAGCTGTTTAATCACGCAATTTGATTTTTTTGCCAGCATATTTCTTTTTCTCTGCAACCCACTGCTAAATTGTGCTTCCTAGATGTTTTTATAAAATCACTGAATCAAATCTAACTCTGATTACATCAGAGAAGGCCAGGTACCCTACACCATAACAGGGGGTATGAAATTTGACTTGTCTACTTAAAGATCACCAAAATCTGATAACAAGGTCAATTACGTCCCTGGGTGGGATTGAACCACCAACCTTTATGGTTAATAGCCATACATACTAACTGATTGCGCCACAGAGACACTTTGCGAAAGTTTATACTGACAAAGGCTAATAAGCATTCATCTAAAACGTTAACTAGAAAAACTTTAAAAAGTCAATAATCTGGAGAGTTTTTGTAAGATGTTTCTTCCATCAACCAACGAAGAAACACATTGGTACTTTCCCATGATGAGTGAGTGCTTCAGGATCTCTTGCACTTACATGTGCAGCAGAGTACTGCAATGGAAGCATGCTGGGCCCATAAGCCAGAGGTAGGCAGATTGAAACTATCCTCTGCTATATGCATTTTTTTTTGTTAATTAAAGTAATCCAAAACTGGGATTGATATTTTGGCTCTTTTATTTTTACTTAAAGTACAATAACTTTTACCATTTTAATTTGTTTTAATAGTATTTTGACAGTATTGTTTTCTTTCAAAAATCCACTTCATTTTCTTTACCCTATTATTAAAATGGTAATTGACAAAAACAAACAACATTGTCACCAGAAGAGCAATACAAAATGTACAAGTGATATATTAAAATCATCTTTCCAGCTTGAATTTCAATGATGCATTGGGGCAACGATTTTGTGAGAAACATCTTCACCCTTAAATAAAGATTTTTGTAATTTCTTACCTGTGTGCTAATTAGATATCACCTTGTTTTCACATTAAACAGACTTCCACATGAGAAAGCAGCAAGGATGCAGTGGCGTTAATGTTTCCTGGTGTCAACCTGTATTATTTCAGTAGACATTGAAATGAGGATGCATCTTGCTGCTTTCCAATGAAGCAAGTTTAATTTAGTAATAGGTGAAAAACCATCCCTACAAAGGTGTTAATCAGAGACTTGGCTTTGTGGACACTTTTCAGAGAACAAATTTTGTTAGCATAAAAATAAAGCCAGAAAATGAAGAGCTGTTTAATCACGCAATTTGATTTTTTTGCCAGCATATTTCTTTTTCTCTGCAACCCACTGCTAAATTGTGCTTCCTAGATGTTTTTATAAAATCACTGAATCAAATCTAACTCTGATTACATCAGAGAAGGCCAGGTACCCTACACCATAACAGGGGGTATGACATTTGACTTGTCTACTTAAAGATCACCAAAATCTGATAACAAGGTCAATTAGGTCCCTGGGTGGGATTGAACCACCAACCTTTTGATTAATAGCCATACATACTAACTGATTGCGCCACAGAGACACTTTGCAAAAGTTCATACTGACAAAGGCTAATAAGCATTCATCTAAAACGTTTCCTAGAAAAACTTTAAAAAGTCAATAATCTGGAGAGTTTTTGTAAGATGTTTCTTCCATCAACCAACGAAGAAACACATTGGTACTTTCCCATGATGAGTGAGTGCTTCAGGATCTCTTGCACTTACATGTGCAGCAGAGTACTGCAATGGAAGCATGCTGGGCCCATAACCCAGAGGTAGGCAGATTGAAACTATCCTCTGCTATATGCATTTTTTTTTGTTAATTAAAGTAATCCAAAACTGGGATTGATATTTTGGCTCTTTTATTTTTACTTAAAGTACAATAACTTTTACCATTTTAATTTGTTTTAATAGTATATTGACAGTATTGTTTTCTTTCAGAAATCCACTTCATTTTCTTTACCCTATTATTAAAATGGTAATTGACAAAAACAAACTACATTGTCACCAGAAGAGCAATACAAAATGTACAAGTGATATATTAAAATCATCTTTCCAGCTTGAATTTCAATGATGCATTGGGGCAACGATTTTGTGAGAAACATCTTCACCCTTAAATAAAGATTTTCTTAATTCCTTACCTGTGTGCTAATTAGATATCACCTTGTTTTCACATTAAACAGACTTCCACATGAGAAAGCAGCAAGGATGCAGTGGCGTTAATGTTTCCTGGTGTCAACCTGTATTATTTCAGTAGACATTGAAATGAGGATGCATCTTGCTGCCTTTCCAATGAAGCAAGTTTAATTTAGTAATAGGTGAAAAACCATCCCCACAAAGGTGTTAATCAGAGACTTGGCTTTGTGGACACTTTTCAGAGAACAAATTTGTTAGCATAAAAATAAAGCCAGAAAATGAAGAGCTGTTTAATCACTCAAATGGATTTTTTTGCCAGCATATTTCTTTTTCTCTGCAACCCACTGCTAAATTGTGCTTCCTAGCTGTTTTTATAAAATCACTGAATCAAATCTAACTCTGATTACATCAGAGAAGGCCAGGTACCCTACACCATAACAGGGGGTTTGAAATTTTGACTTGTCTACTTAAAGATCACCAAAATCTGATAACAAGGTCAATTACGTACCTGGGTGGGATTGAACCACCAACCTTTTGGTTAATAGCCGTACACACTAACTGATTGCGCCACAGAGACACATTGCGAAAGTATATACTGACAAGGGCTAATAAGCATTCATCTAAAACGTTTCCTAGAAAAACTTTAAAAAGTCAATAATCTGGAGAGTTTTTGTAAGATGTTTCTTCCATCAACCAACGAAGAAACACATTGGTACTTTCCCATGATGAGTGAGTGCTTCAGGATCTCTTGCACTTACATGTGCAGCAGAGTACAGCAATGGAAGCATGCTGGGCTCATAACCCAGAGGTAGGCAGATTGAAACTATCCTCTGCTGTATGCTTTTTTTTTTTGTTAATTAAAGTGATCCAAAACTGGGATTGATATTTTGGCTCTTTTATTTTTACTTAAAGTACAATAACTTTTACCATTTTAATTTGTTTTAATAGTATATTGACAGTATTGTTTTCTTTCAAAAATCCACTTAATTTTCTTTACCCTATTATTAAAATGGTAATTGACAAAAACTAACTACATTGTCACCAGAAGAGCAATACAAAATGTACAAGTGATATATTAAAATCATCTTTCCAGCTTGAATTTCAATGATGCATTGGGGCAACGATTTTGTGAGAAACATCTTCACCCTTAAATAAAGATTTTCTTAATTCCTTACCTGTGTGCTAATTAGATATCACCTTGTTTTCACATTAAACAGACTTCCACATGAGAAAGCAGCAAGGATGCAGTGGCGTTAATGTTTCCTGGTGTCAACCTGTATTATTTCAGTAGACATTGAAATGAGGATGCATCTTGCTGCCTTTCCAATGAAGCAAGTTTAATTTAGTAATAGGTGAAAAACCATCCCTACAAAGGTGTTAATCAGAGACTTGGCTTTGTGGACACTTTTCAGAGAACAAATTTGTTAGCATAAAAATAAAGCCAGAAAATGAAGAGCTGTTTAATCACGCAATTTGATTTTTTTGCCAGCATATTTCTTTTTCTCTGCAACCCACTGCTAAATTGTGCTTCCTAGATGTTTTTATAAAATCACTGAATCAAATCTAACTCTGATTACATCAGAGAAGGCCAGGTACCCTACACCATAACAGGGGGTATGAAATTTGACTTGTCTACTTAAAGATCACCAAAATCTGATAACAAGGTCAATTACGTCCCTGGGTGGGATTGAACCACCAACCTTTTGGTTAATAGCCTTACACACTAACTGATTGTGCCACAGAGACACTTTGCAAAAGTACATACTGACAAATGCTAATAAGCATTCATCTAAAACGTTTCCTAGAAAAACTTAAAAAAGTCAATAATCTGGAGAGTTTTTGTAAGATGTTTCTTCTATCAACCAACGAAGAAACACATTGGTACTTTCCCATGATGAGTGAGTGCTTCAGGATCTCTTGCACTTACATGTGCAGCAGAGTACAGCAATGGAAGCATGCTGGGCCTGATAAAGCTAAATATTTATCGTATATAATACCCTTTATGAGGTCTAAGAACACTGTACGCTAACTACGTATGAAGTACCGTAAGGGTACGCACGTTGCGTAACGATCGCTTAGCCATGGTCGAGATGCTCAAGCGTTACGTTCGCTCACGGCCAAGAGATCACTGGCAGGCACGCTATTGGCTGCCGACTACCGTAATGATTCGCTATAGCGATGCGACCGCTCGAGACCACGAAGAGATCACCAGCGGCGCATACGCTCACAATGTAAAACCTTTATATCTAAACCATAAACAGTGTATTATGCAGTAAACCCTTTGTGTAGTGATATGGTGTAAATGCAACACAGTATAACTTTACTAGCTTAAAAGCAGTTTGAGCGTCACCGACGCTCTGAGAATACTTAACTCTATAAGAAATACACAGATACCTGGGCTTAGGGTCCAACGCCTAATATATATATATTTTAGAATGATATACTTGCAAAAGAATTAATACAAATACAAATCATACACTACAATATAACATAGACTAACTAACCAGGTAACTACACAGTAAATACAATACAATTAAGTTTAAGAGAAAAAATGAGAGAAAGAGAAGAGAGAGAGAGATATGGCCCATAATAACAAGAGAGAAACAGTATGATTACAGAGAAAAACTTACGCACAAAGGAAACGATCGCATGCGCCTCTGGACATCCAGCTCCCGATTTTCAGCAATGATAACCGTTGAAGAGTAAGCACTGGATGTGATCGGCCTTTCTATTTATGCCCCACACACAATGCAATTCAATGGTCCCTACAATCTCATTGTTCATTGGACACAGGAATTCGGCTTCGCATTATAACAAAAGGTCATAGGTTGATTCATACAGGTGGGATGTGGCTATTTCCAACAGCTCAGGTGGGAGGGAAACTGGGTTTCCCGCCGCATGGGTAATAAAGTGCAAATAAAGTAAATGTTCATAAACTTCTTATGTCCATAACTATTCGCACGAGCGATTGATCTGCTTCAAACCAACACCGGAATATTTCTAATTAAATATTCTTCCGATGGATACTAAACACCACTGTATTACTCCTGTCTGACCCTTCATATCAAACAAAGAGGGATTTCTCTGTTCATGAACATTCTATATTAACCAAACTTTCAGAATCTATCAAAGGGACCATGATCTACAAAATACATTATATAGTGAAAATATGTAACGATTGAGTCGCACGCTACGATCACATAAACTCTACCGTAAATATGCATACCGTGCGCCTGCGGGTGCCCGCGACTGTGAGTATGCGCACGTACGGGAGAGCGTACGCATGCGCAGCACGGACCTGTGTGAGGTGCAAATATGGTAGTGTGCATAGAGATATTTTTCTGACTTTGACAGTCCACCCTTTGGCAGTCAACAATAACTGCCACTTCCTGAAAACATTTCAAAAAGAGAAAAATATATGTTAGGGGTTAATACATTTACATGGTTGGGTAAGGGAGGAGAGGAGATGGTAGGAAAAGGGTATGACCTAGTGAGATAGCAGAAGCATGTGTGTATGAATCCGTGCTTGGGGGTCATGTATCATCGTGCCGTACGTGTTTTAAATCAAGCTTCGAGGTATTGCGAAGTATACATTTGAATTCCTTCTTATCCCGTGGTACGGGTCTGTGGATGGGCTGTCAAACTTTACCGAGCTCTTTTCGGCTTTGGTTGTAACAAAATGGGGGAGCACATTTTAGTTGATGATACACGAATGGGGGAGATATGTGATTGCTGATATCTGTGCCTGTATTCCCTATCGACTATGTGTGTCATTACCTGAGGGTTGTAGAAATGAAGAAAAGACATAATTACGGTAAATGCGGTGGTATTCTATGTCAGGTAAATGTACATTCGTCGATTGAGGTCTTGTTTGGTGTCTGTTGAATGCAGTCTTCTTTGTGCTTTTGCTCATAAGGTGCGAGCAAAGCTGTCAATGTCCATAGATTTACAAAAGTGTTGGGCTAGCGTAATTTTAAAATTTCTAGGGAAACTGGGGATCCATGGCATAGTTCATCAAGAATCTGTGTATCAGGTTGTCAAAACTTCTTCTTTAATCCCTCTGTTGTCTGTATACCGGCTCATCAAATTCCTCGTCCAAGTGGGTCTTTTTACCTTGGAGGAAACGGAAAAACAGGTGAAAGAAACGGACCGTATAATCGCATTTTCATTACATCATTGTTTCTACCGTTGGGTCATAAATCAAGTCCATTGGAATTACAGTTTCCTCACTCCTTAAACTCATTACCCTAGTACGATGACGGCACTTCATTAAAGCCTGACCGCATCTAAATATCAATCCAATCGATATGACAACACCTAAGATACATAGGAGAAACTTCCCAACATCCATTATGACTCCTTGAGCCCAGTCTCCTAAACCAGAAAACCAATTTCGCGGGTTCAACCATGACACCCAACCAGTCAGCTCATTACCTACAGCAGCAATAGTGAGATTGTGTCTCCTGCGAAATTCCCACTTCAATTGGAGAATATCGTCCATCTTTTGGTCTATGACCTCGACCGGATCCTCGGTGCTATTCGTAATATATGTGCAACATTTCACGCCGTATTGTGTTGCCAGTGTGACACAATATCCGCCTGTCACTGCTGTGAGGTAATTGAGAACCATTCTATGCTGTACCAGTTCTGTTTTGTAAGCTTGAAGTTCCCTTCCAGTATACCTAAATGTGTCATCATACATTTCAGTGATATTGTCTAACAAATTTGCGAGTGCCGATATGTATTTATAATTCAGCACTCCTCTAGCGGTGCGGGTGAAATCTAACGCGATTAAGAATTGAATCCCGGTGGATTCACTTATCAGATCAGAGGCCGGATGCTCTGTCTTCTCTATCAGGTGCCTTTTAACAACGTGCTCGTAATGGGTGTGAGTATAAGGAGCTTGGGCACCACGGTGTATGTCTTTCATTTTGTCATGTGATACAGTCATTACTTCAGGCAGTACTTTTCCAATATAACACAATCCTTCAGAGTTTGGGGCAAGCCACTTGTACGCCTTTCTCCCGCATATGAAATATGCATCATCGGGGAGAACATATGGGACGGAGTAGGACATAACCATATTACACACCTTCCATGTGAAATCTCCTAACCCTAATTCTTCCATCTGCTTAGTACACGTATCAGGTTGTATGATATGTGCACAGTATCCTGGTGATACCTCTCCAACTCTAGTAATCCTATTTCCTAAGGTATACCTATACCGGAAAGATTTTCCTCTACTGGCTATGTGGCGTACAAGCTCTGTATCTGTAGGCATTCTATCTGCTCTATGCGAAAAGGTCATGGTTTGGTTACTCCATGACACTTCCCAATTTCCCGGCTTTCGGGGATTGGAGATGTTGAAACATAATAGGGACCTATCCACATGGTATTGGTGGAGCTTCAAACTAGGAGGACTAGAGATATTAAACCTCCTGTCCACCGGTCTCCCACCCTTTAGCTCAAGTACCTCCCCTATCGTTAAAGGAAATGGTACTAGCCCTGATTTGCTATGACCTTGAGGTACTTGAGAGCATACCCAACAATCTGTTTTATTTAACACATTCCCACTAAGGAGTGATAGTCACTCAAGGGATGCTGGTCCATATGGATATTAAAACTGGATTGGTATTTCTTGATGCACCCATCCTCAACTACATTGTCACAGAGCCTACAGATACAGTTCTCTTTTCAGCTAACAATCCTTAAGAGAAAAATGTTTACAACTAACATGGCTAGATCGTTTCTGGTACTCGCCTTTTGCTTGGTGGTTGTATTGCTATTGGAAATTTACACCTCCGTCTCAGTCATCGGAACCTTTCTGGATCCTTTCTCGACCTCCATGGTACTCTCGCCGGAACAGACTGCTCTGGTTAACATCATGGTCAACAGGAAAATCCATATCACAGTCTCTTTGGGCAAGTCCATCTTACAGGAGGAGAAAAGAAGAAATTTGTAATGGGGGTACAGAAAAAAACAGTTTGAGGGGGAGAGAAACTTGTCACGATAATTAAGTTCTCTAGTCTTGTTGTTCTTCTTGTTCTGTCGTCATCTCAAAAGGTGCTGTCTCTCAGTCTTCTAAACGAACATTCCGGTGATGCAATATTCTTTCAAATCAGCGATCTCTCTGTAAGGAGCAAAAATCTTGCATTACCATTTGTCTAACTGATGTGTGACATACCATCTTTAAAACATGAAAACATGAGTGAGAAGAGAGAAAAAAAAAACAAAAGAGAGAGAGAGAACAATTCATATGCATATATAACATAACACATCAATAAACAACAGAAAAAAAAGAAACATTTTTCAAACATAAACATTTTCTAAAACATTGTCAGATCATCAGGCTGTCATATCTACATGTCCCATGGTTTCCTTGCGCAGTCCCTCCCCCCAGCACTTCCATATTCCATTGTCTGTATCTGGCCAGAATACGTTGGTGCGGATAGGTCATGCTGGGGTTTGGTAGACTTCTGCAAAGACCAAGTATATATGCAATGTTTGAATCCTACCAATAATCGTCAGAGGTGGGGTGAGAGAAAAAGAAAACATTTCACAGATACATTTACAACGTTTCACCCGGTCATTCCTGTGTCTTCAGGGAATGACCTCCCAATTTATTAACCGTTACCTCAGGCTTACCATCAGTTCTAATGATCACCTTTCTTGATTGCACATTATGGGTGTGGCTCAAAATTTTTCCTATATGATCCCTGTTTATAATTGTGTGTGTTTTAATTTTGCTCATTTCTTGGTCTAGGGGGTCTGACTTTATGTGGGTTATTACAGCTGCTGGCATAATGCCCTTCTCCTTTACAAAGATAACAAACCCGGGGCTTCTTCCAAGTGTCAGTGACCTGAGGTTTTGGTTGATTTGATGCCTCCTCAAACGCTCGGATACTCATCACCATCAACCGCTTTCCCTGTGCTTCCCTGATTTCTTGGATATTATGATTATGTCGTTGTCTAGGGGGCTGATGTGACTTTTGTCTACTTCCTGATCTACAATCTCTTGCAAAATGACCTTCCTTCTGGCAATTGTAACAGACTTCCACATTTGAATTTCTCGCAGGGGTTTGGGGCTTATGCTGGAGTGGTCTTGTGGTTAGGGCCTGTATACTTGCGGCCATTAATTTATCACTTTGTGACTCTCTGTATCTGGTGATATTTCGATCAATATCAATAGCGGCCTCTCTTAATGCGGCCACTGAGATATTTCTCCAGTTTGGGTTGGTGGTCTGTACCCTTGTTCTCAATACCTCCTTTAAACCATTCATTAATACTTTAACCGCTATTTCTTTATGCTGTGCGCATGTTTTGATGTCTGTGATCCCAGTGTTCCTAGCCATTACTTGCAGTGCTCGATTGAAATAATAGGAAATACTTTCCCCTTCGTTTTGTCTTATGGAGAAGATTTCATTCCACTTGACAACGGCAGGGAAATATACTTCCAACTGTTGGTTTATCTGCTTAATACATTCCTGATTGTGTTCCTCCGTTTGAGGTACTTCTGTGTCTAATTGACAATCAGTAATAAATTTCGCAGGGTCAACACTGGAGGGCAAACATGCCCTCAGCACTGTCCGCCAATCTTTGTTGGTGGGTTCTGTTGAGTTTCCTAGTACTTTAATGAACCTTTGACATGCGACTAGATTTTTCCTTGGATCAGGAAATTCGGACATAATTGATCTCAATTCGGTCCGGGACCAGGGACAGCGCCTTGCACTGTCCTGGACGGGAATGGTTCCCTGATCGTCAGTCTTCCCATTGGGGACTGTGATCACCCTGACAGGACGAAACTCAATTACATCACCTTGTTTTGGTCTTACAATATGGGGTACATTTGTTTGTGCGTGATATAAAACATTGTACGTACCTGTGGACACGACCTCACCTGACCCTCCGTTAGGGGGTTTGATTATTGCCTTTACCGATTTGGTCGCGTCCACCTGGATGTCTTGTGTGATGGCTGCTGGAAGAGGTGCCGACATCGTGTTGAGTTCACTTTCTTGCTCGTATTCCTGAGGGAAGTTTGACATGGGGTGCAACTTGCACGGGTTAATAGTTGTACATTTAACAGCATTACAATTATCATTGTTATGTTTATTACACTTATTCTTATCATCTATACTACAGTTGCTAAGTGCGTTTTTATTGTTCAACATTGTGCCTTTCTCCGCAACCATAATCCTCTCCATTGCCACATCTCTCCTCCCAAGATGAGAGTCAGGTATGTCAGTTAGCTCTTTTTGCATTTCACTTTCCTGTTGCCATAACTTTAAACAGTCATAATGTTTGATCCGTCTCTTTGCTGGTTCAATAAGACCTATCCTTCTCCTTAGATTTAATAACACTTCTGGGCTAAAGCTACCTATTCTTGGGAATTTCTCCCCGTCATGTACAGTCATTCTTTCCCATTCATCACATAAAACCTCTGTGTGTGAACCGTATTTTTCACACATTACATACCTGGCCGACCCTATTGGTCGGTTTACTAAATCAACCCGAACCGAGGTTGATCGCCCCCTACCTGAACAACTGGCCCCCATAACTTGCAGGTGTTGCTTTTCTTCAGCGAACCCTTACAAAAACCAAGATGTCCGGGGCAGGCTGGCGGTGAAGTTTACCGAGTACTCCACTCACTTCTCGCCCACGTTGGCCAGTAACACAATCACTGTATCCAGAGCTGTTGTACCCAACCTAGGGCCCCTGTGAACCTTTATTTACTGGGGCGCGTTCCCCAGCAAGTATCGGTTGTTGGATAGTTCCTGAGTGACCAGCGAACTTCCCTTAAAATAAAAAAATCACACAAATCACGTTAAAATGTACAAATAGCGTTTATGACCTTCGTACACAAATAGTACCGGTCAGGTTTACTAATGCACACAATTACGTGCGGTACAATCGTTCAGCACATAAGCAACTAATCTTATGTGTGGAGCGACCAGTGGAATCGAAAATTTCGGCTGCGAATTCCTTCAGCAAGAGCTTGTATGGCCTATATGGGTGTTGCACCAACCCTTTCTTGGTGTTGTGCCTGTGGACTGTATAGCGGACTTCCTTGTCTGCTGTACCTGAACCTGCTGGTCTGCTATGACCTCCTGGTCTGTTACAGTATGACCTCCTGGTCTGCTACACTCTAATGCTCAAATTGTATGTTTTAACCAGGGATGCCTCCCTAGCCACCATGTACGTCACTTACACGCATGTACCTCACGAGACCTCGACTTTTCTTGTGGTTCAACCTGTAAAATTGTATACAACACACTCACTCACCACATGTACACTTTTGTTTCTATTTCTATTTCTGCGCAGAAATTTCTCTTTAGACCAGATGTGTTACAAATTAGGAGAAGGATCTATTACTTTAAATTTCGAATTTAAAAAAAAATAGATTTGCGCGATTTATCGCCTGGCGTTATTTACCGCGTGGCGCTACTTATCGCGTTGAGAGGAGAGAAAAAAAACTTGTGATTTGAGTTACGTGGGCGTACCCGTACGCTCCGTTGCGTAATATACGCTGCGTGCGTCGGCCCTTGGATTGCGTACGCAAGTCTCAGTCTTTTGTTAGAGACACGTGTACGCAAAGCAAAGATCCACCGTAACACAATTTATACGTTTATCAATGTAGATGATCCTTTATCATCTACCACGCACCACACTGACTTCGCCTTGTCTCTCAGGCACAGCTGTGTGTTTGTCTATACTTTAACTATATTACCTTTACTCTTAAACTATAAAATAGTGACAAATCTTTCTTAGCACGTTTATCAACTATAAAACTGGCAAACAGAAGAGTGATATACGAAAATACACAAATGAAAAAGAAATGCAGATATATATGTGCGTGCGTGTGTACGCAAGACAGAGAAAAAAAAATAAACAGTTTTAAAAAAAAACACTATTGTTTTGTTCTTACCTCCGGTTCCCGGATTCCTTCAGCACCCTTTACTAAGAGAAGCAGACGCTTATCCAAACAGCACTACGAGGAATATGATCTCCCGCCCTTTGCTGCTGGATAATGTCTGCTGAAATTACCTAGTGTAGATATGTGAAGGACAGGACGAGCCCGCAATTGATAAAGCTAAATATTTATCGTATATAATACCCTTTATGAGGTCTAAGAACACTGTACGCTAACTACGTATGAAGTACCGTAAGGGTACGCACGTTGCGTAACGATCGCTTAGCCGTGGTCGAGACGCTCAAGCGTTACGTTCGCTCACGGCCAAGAGATCACTGGCAGGCACGCTATTGGCTTCCGACTACCGTAATGATTCGCTATAGCGATGCGACCGCTCGAGACCACGAAGAGATCACCAGCGGCGCATACGCTCACAATGTAAAACCTTTATATCTAAACCATAAACAGTGTATTATGCAGTAAACCCTTTGTGTAGTGATATGGTGTAAATGCACAGTACCTTTGCATTTTTTGCAGTATAATTAGAGAAACTGTGCCCAGAGGAGACTGACAGTATGAGAAAAGGATTTTGTTAATCCAGGGCAAGATTCATACCAGCCACACCAATCACACCGTATAACTTGTGATAAACTACCCAGAAATGAGTACGAAAAAACAACATACTGTAGCATCAGTGCAGGACCGATGCAACTATAACATAACCCTTATTGAAGCAATAACTATATACAAGTATTGCAGAAGTAGTCCGCACTTGGGACGGGCGCCCAGCATCCTCTACGGACTACGAGAAAAAGATTTACCGGTAGGTTTAAAATCTTATTTTCTCTAACGTCCTAGAGGATGCTGGGGACTCCGTAAGGACCATGGGGATTATACCAAAGCTCCAAAACGGGCGGGAGAGTGCGGATGACTCTGCAGCACCGATTGAGCAAACATGAGTTCCTCCTCAGCCAGGGTATCAAACTTATAGTATTTTGAAAAGGTGTTTGAACCTGACCAAGTAGCAGCTCGACACAGCTGTAGTGCCGAGACCCCTCGGGCAGCCGCCCAAGAAGAGCCCACTTTCCTCGTGGAATGGGCCTTGACCGATTTCGGTAACTGCAATCCAGCCATAGAATGCGCTTGCTGAATCGTGTTACAAATCCGGCGAGCAATAGCCTGCTTTGAAGCAGGGGCACCAATCTTGTTGGTTGCATACAGGACAAACAGCGCTTCAGTTTTCCTGACTCTAGCCGTCCTGGCCACGTAAATTTTCAAAGCCCTGACCACATCAAGTAACTCGGAATCCTCCAAGTCACGCGTAGCCAAAGGCACCACAATAGGTTGGTTCATATGAAAAGATGAGACCACTTTTGGTAGGAATTGAGGACGGGTCCGCAATTCCGCTCTATCCACATGGAACACCAAATATGGGCTTTTATGTGACAAAGCTGCTAATTCCGACACTCGCCTAGCCGAAGCCAAGGCTAATAACATGACCACCTTCCACGTGAGATATTTTAACTCCACCGTTTTAAGTGGTTCAAACTAGAGATGAGCGCCTGAAATTTTTCGGGTTTTGTGTTTTGGTTTTGGGTTCGGTTCCGCGGCCGTGTTTTGGGTTCGAACGCGTTTTGGCAAAACCTCACCGAATTTTTTTTGTCGGATTCGGGTGTGTTTTGGATTCGGGTGTTTTTTTCAAAAAACACTAAAAAACAGCTTAAATCATAGAATTTGGGGGTCATTTTGATCCCAAAGTATTATTAACCTCAAAAACCATAATTTACACTCATTTTCAGTCTATTCTGAATACCTCACACCTCACAATATTATTTTTAGTCCTAAAATTTGCACCGAGGTCGCTGTGTGAGTAAGATAAGCGACCCTAGTGGCCGACACAAACACCGGGCCCATCTAGGAGTGGCACTGCAGTGTCACGCAGGATGTCCCTTCCAAAAAACCCTCCCCAAACAGCACATGACGCAAAGAAAAAAAGAGGCGCAATGAGGTAGCTGTGTGAGTAAGATTAGCGACCCTAGTGGCCGACACAAACACCGGGCCCATCTAGGAGTGGCACTGCAGTGTCACGCAGGATGGCCCTTCCAAAAAACCCTCCCCAAACAGCACATGACGCAAAGAAAAAAAGAGGCGCAATGAGGTAGCTGTGTGAGTAAGATTAGCGACCCTAGTGGCCGACACAAACACCGGGCCCATCTAGGAGTGGCACTGCAGTGTCACGCAGGATGTCCCTTCCAAAAAACCCTCCCCAAACAGCACATGACGCAAAGAAAAAAAGAGGCGCAATGAGGTAGCTGACTGTGTGAGTAAGATTAGCGACCCTAGTGGCCGACACAAACACCGGGCCCATTTAGGAGTGGCACTGCAGTGTCACGCAGGATGTCCCTTCCAAAAAACCCTCCCCAATCAGCACATGATGCAAAGAAAAAGAAAAGAAAAAAGAGGTGCAAGATGGAATTGTCCTTGGGCCCTCCCACCCACCCTTATGTTGTATAAACAAAACAGGACATGCACACTTTAACCAACCCATCATTTCAGTGACAGGGTCTGCCACACGACTGTGACTGATATGACGGGTTGGTTTGGACCCCCCCAAAAAAGAAGCAATTAATCTCTCCTTGCACAAACTGGCTCTACAGAGGCAAGATGTCCACCTCATCATCACCCTCCGATATATCACCGTGTACATCCCCCTCCTCACAGATTATCAATTCGTCCCCACTGGAATCCACCATCTCAGCTCCCTGTGTACTTTGTGGAGGCAATTGCTGCTGGTCAATGTCTCCGCGGAGGAATTGATTATAATTCATTTTAATGAACATCATCTTCTCCACATTTTCTGGATGTAACCTCGTACGCCGATTGCTGACAAGGTGAGCGGCGGCACTAAACACTCTTTCGGAGTACACACTTGTGGGAGGGCAACTTAGGTAGAATAAAGCCAGTTTGTGCAAGGGCCTCCAAATTGCCTCTTTTTCCTGCCAGTATAAGTACGGACTGTGTGACGTGCCTACTTGGATGCGGTCACTCATATAATCCTCCACCATTCTATCAATGTTGAGAGAATCATATGCAGTGACAGTAGACGACATGTCCGTAATCGTTGTCAGGTCCTTCAGTCCGGACCAGATGTCAGCATCAGCAGTCGCTCCAGACTGCCCTGCATCACCGCCAGCGGGTGGGCTCGGAATTCTGAGCCTTTTCCTCGCACCCCCAGTTGCGGGAGAATGTGAAGGAGGAGATGTTGACAGGTCGCGTTACGCTTGACTTGACAATTTTGTCACCAGCAGGTCTTTCAACCCCAGCAGACTTGTGTCTGCCGGAAAGAGAGATCCAAGGTAGGCTTTAAATCTAGGATCGAGCACGGTGGCCAAAATGTAGTGCTCTGATTTCAACAGATTGACCACCCGTGAATCCTTGTTAAGCGAATTAAGGGCTCCATCCACAAGTCCCACATGCCTAGCGGAATCGCTCCGTGTTAGCTCCTCCTTCAATGTCTCCAGCTTCTTCTGCAAAAGCCTGATGAGGGGAATGACCTGACTCAGGCTGGCAGTGTCTGAACTGACTTCACGTGTGGCAAGTTCAAAGGGCATCAGAACCTTGCACAACGTTGAAATCATTCTCCACTGCGCTTGAGACAGGTGCATTCCACCTACTATATCGTGCTCAATTGTATAGGCTTGAATGGCCTTTTGCTGCTCCTCCAACCTCTGAAGCATATAGAGGGTTGAATTCCACCTCGTTACCACTTCTTGCTTCAGATGATGGCAGGGCAGGTTCAGTAGTTTTTGGTGGTGCTCCAGTCTTCTGTACGTGGTGCCTGTACGCCGAAAGTGTCCCGCAATTCTTCTGGCCACCGACAGCATCTCTTGCACGCCCCTGTCGTTTTTTTAAAAATTCTGCACCACCAAATTCAAGGTATGTGCAAAACATGGGTCGTGCTGGAATTTGCCCATATTTAATGCACACACAATATTGCTGGCGTTGTCCGATGCCACAAATCCACAGGAGAGTCCAATTGGGGTAAGCCATTCCGCGATGATCTTCCTCAGTTGCCGTAAGAGGTTTTCAGCTGTGTGCGTATTCTGGAAAGCGGTGATACAAAGCGTAGCCTGCCTAGGAAAGAGTTGGCGTTTGCGAGATGCTGCTACTGGTGCCGCCGCTGCTGTTCTTGCGGCGGGAGTCCATACATCTACCCAGTGGGCTGTCACAGTCATATAGTCCTGACCCTGCCCTGCTCCACTTGTCCACATGTCCGTGGTTAAGTGGACATTGGGTACAACTGCATTTTTTAGGACACTGGTGAGTCTTTTTCTGACGTCCGTGTACATTCTCGGTATCGCCTGCCTAGAGAAGTGGAACCTAGATGGTATTTGGTAACGGGGGCACACTGCCTCAATAAATTGTCTAGTTCCCTGTGAACTAACGGCGGATACCGGACGCACGTCTAACACCAACATAGTTGTCAAGGCCACAGTTATCCGCTTTGCAGTAGGATGACTACTGTGATATTTCATCTTCCTCGCAAAGGACTGTTGAACAGTCAATTGCTTACTGGAAGTAGTACAAGTGGGCTTACGACTTCCCCTCTGGGATGACCATCGACTCCCAGCGGCAACAACAGCAGCGCCAGCAGCAGTAGGCGTTACACGCAAGGATGCATCGGAGGAATCCCAGGCAGGAGAGGACTCGTCAGAATTGCCAGTGACATGGCCTGCAGGACTATTGGCATTCCTGGGGAAGGAGGAAATTGACACTGAGGGAGTTGGTGGGGTGGTTTGCGTGAGCTTGGTTACAAGAGGAAGGGATTTACTGGTCAGTGGACTGCTTCCGCTGTCACCCAAAGTTTTTGAACTTGTCACTGACTTATTATGAATGCGCTGCAGGTGACGTATAAGGGAGGATGTTCCGAGGTGGTTAACGTCCTTACCCCTACTTATTACAGCTTGACAAAGGGAACACACGGCTTGACACCTGTTGTCCGCATTTCTGGTGAAATACCTCCACACCGAAGAGCTGATTTTTTTGGTATTTTCACCTGGCATGTCAACGGCCATATTCCTCCCACGGACAACAGGTGTCTCCCCGGGTGCCTGACTTAAACAAACCACCTCACCATCAGAATCCTCCTGGTCAATTTCCTCCCCAGCGCCAGCAACACCCATATCCTCCTCATCCTGGTGTACTTCAACACTGACATCTTCAATCTGACTATCAGGAACTGGACTGCGGGTGCTCCTTCCAGCACTTGCAGAGGGCGTGCAAATGGTGGAAGGCGCATGCTCTTCACGTCCAGTGTTGGGAAGGTCAGGCATCGCAACCGACACAATTGGACTCTCCTTGTGGATTTGGGATTTCGAAGAATGCACAGTTCTTTGCTGTGCTGCTTTTGCCAGCTTGAGTCTTTTCATTTTTCTAGCGAGAGGCTGAGTGCTTCCATCCTCATGTGAAGCTGAACCACTAGCCATGAACATAGGCCAGGGCCTCAGCCGTTCCTTGCCACTCCGTGTGGTAAATGGCATATTGGCAAGTTTACGCTTCTCCTCCGACAATTTTATTTTAGGTTTTGGAGTCCTTTTTTTTCTGATATTTGGTGTTTTGGATTTGACATGCTCTGTACTATGACATTGGGCATCGGCCTTGGCAGACGACGTTGCTGGCATTTCATCGTCTCGGCCATGACTAGTGGCAGCAGCTTCAGCACGAGGTGGAAGTGGATCTTGATCTTTCCCTAATTTTGGAACCTCAACATTTTTGTTCTCCATATTTTAATAGGCACAACTAAAAGGCACCTCAGGTAAACAATGGAGATGGATACTAGTGTACAATTATGGACTGCCTGCCGACTGCAGACACAGAGGTAGCCACAGCCGTGAACTACCGTACTGTACTGTGTCTGCAGCTAATAAAGACTGGTTGATAAAGAGAAGATGTCTATGTAACTATGTATGTATAAAGAAGAATGAAAAAAATCCACGGTTAGGTGGTATACAATTATGGACGGACTGCCTGCCGAGTGCAGACACAGAGGTAGCCACAGCCGTGAACTACCGTACTGTACTGTGTCTGCAGCTAATATAGACTGGTTGATAAAGAGAAGATGTCTATGTAACTATGTATGTATAAAGAAGAATGAAAAAAAACCACGGTTAGGTGGTATACAATTATGGACGGACTGCCTGCCGAGTGCAGACACAGAGGTAGCCACAGCCGTGAACTACCGTACTGTACTGTGTCTGCAGCTAATATAGACTGGTTGATAAAGAGAAGATGTCTATGTAACTATGTATGTATAAAGAAGAATGAAAAAAATCCACGGTTAGGTGGTATTACAATTATGGACGGACTGCCTGCCGAGTGCAGAGACACAGAGGTAGCCACAGCCGTGAACTACCGTACTGTGTCTGCTGCGACTGGATGATAAATGATATAAAAAATATATATATATCACTACTGCAGCCGGACAGGTATATATTATATATTATATAATGACGGACCTGCTGGACACTGTCTGTCAGCAGAATGAGTTTTATTTTTATAGAATAAAAAACAACAACACACAAGTGAAGTCACACGACGAGTGTTTAACTTTTTCAGGCAATCACAATATAAGTATACTACTAACTATACTGGTGGTCAGTGTGGTCAGGTCACTGGTCAGTCACACTGGCAGTGGCACTCCTGCAGCAAAAGTGTGCACTGTTTAATTTTAATATAATATGTACTCCTGGCTCCTGCTATAACCTATAACTGGCACTGCAGTAGTGCTCCCCAGTCTCCCCCACAATTATAAGCTGTGTGAGCTGAGCAGTCAGACAGATATATAATATATATAGATGATGCAGCACACTGGCCTGAGCCTGAGCAGTGCACTGCACAGTGCACACAGATATGGTATGTGACTGACTGAGTCACTGTGTGTATTGCTTTTTTCAGGCAGAGAACGGATATATTAAATGAACTGCACTGTGTGTCTGGTGGTCACTCACTATATAATATATTATGTACTCCTGGCTCCTGCTATAACCTATAACTGGCACTGCAGTAGTGCTCCCCAGTCTCCCCCACAATTATAAGCTGTGTGAGCTGAGCAGTCAGACAGATATATAATATATATAGATGATGCAGCACACTGGCCTGAGCCTGAGCAGTGCACTGCACAGTGCACACAGATATGGTATGTGACTGACTGAGTCACTGTGTGTATTGCTTTTTTCAGGCAGAGAACGGATATATTAAATGAACTGCACTGTGTGTCTGGTGGTCACTCACTATATAATATATTATGTACTCCTGGCTCCTGCTATAACCTATAACTGGCACTGCAGTAGTGCTCCCCAGTCTCCCCCACAATTATAAGCTGTGTGAGCTGAGCAGTCAGACAGATATATAATATATATATAGATGATGCAGCACACTGGCCTGAGCCTGAGCAGTGCACACAGATATGGTATGTGACTGACTGAGTCACTGTGTGTATCGCTTTTTTCAGGCAGAGAACGGATATATTAAATAAACTGCACTGTGTGTCTGGTGGTCACTCACTATATAATATATTATGTACTCCTGGCTCCTGCTATAACCTATAACTGGCACTGCAGTAGTGCTCCCCAGTCTCCCCCACAATTATAAGCTGTGTGAGCTGAGCAGTCAGACAGATATATATAATATTATATATAGATAATAGATGATGCAGCACACTGGCCTGAGCCTGAGCAGTGCACACAGATATGGTATGTGACTGACTGAGTCACTGTGTGTATCGCTTTTTTCAGGCAGAGAACGGATATATTAAATAAACTGCACTGTGTGTCTGGTGGTCACTCACTATATAATATATTATGTACTCCTGGCTCCTGCTATAACCTATAACTGGCACTGCAGTAGTGCTCCCCAGTCTCCCCCACAATTATAAGCTGTGTGAGCTGAGCAGTCAGACAGATATATATAATATTATATATAGATAATAGATGATGCAGCACACTGGCCTGAGCCTGAGCAGTGCACACAGATATGGTATGTGACTGAGTCACTGTGTGCTGTGTATCGCTTTTTTCAGGCAGAGAACGGATTATAAAGTAAACTGCACTGTCCTCACTAGTAAACTCTCTCCACTCAGTCTCTACACTTCTACAGTAACAGTACTCCTCCTAGTCAGCTCCAGTAAATCTCTCTCAGTCTCTTATAATCTAAATGGAGAGGACGCCAGCCACGTCCTCTCCCTATCAATCTCAATGCACGTGTGAAAATGGCGGCGACGCGCGGCTCCTTATATAGAATCCGAGTCTTGCGAGAATCCGACAGCGTCATGATGACGTTCGGGCGCGCTCGGGTTAACCGAGCAAGGCGGGAAGATCCGAGTCTGCTCGGACCCGTGAAAAAAACCATGAAGTTCTGGCGGGTTCGGATTCAGAGAAACCGAACCCGCTCATCTCTAGTTCAAACCAGTGTGATTTTAGAAAACTTAACACCACGTTAAGGTCCCAAGGTGCCACCGGAGGCACAAAAGGAGGCTGAATATGCAGCACTCCTTTAACAAAAGTCTGAACTTCTGGAAGAGAAACCAATTTTTTTTGAAAGAAAATGGATAAGGCCGAAATCTGGACCTTAATAGAGCCTAATTTTAGGCCCAAATTCACTCCAGTTTGTAGGAAGTGAAGGAAACGGCCCAGATGGAATTCTTCCATAGGAGCATTCCTGGCCTCACACCAAGAAACATAATTTCGCCATATACGGTGTAATGTTTTGACGTTATATCCTTGATAGCCTTTATCAGCGTAGGGATGACCTCAACCGGAATGACTTTCACTGCTAGGATCCGGCATTCAACCGCCATGCCGTCAAACGCAGCCGCGGTAAGTCTTGGAGCAGAGAGGGCCCCTGATGCAACAGGTCCTGTCTTAGAGAAAGAGGCCACGGATCTTCTGTGAGCATTTCCTGCAGATCCGGAAACCAGGTCCTCCGTGGCCAATCTGGAACAATGAGGATTGTTCTCACTCCTCTTTGTCTTATTATCCTCAACACCTTGGGTATGAGAGGAAGAGGAGGAAATACATAGACCGGCCGGAACACCCACGGTGTCACTAGGGCGTCTACAGCTACTGCCTGAGGGTCTCTTGACCTTGCGCAATACCGCTGTAGCTTTTTGTTGAGCCGGGACGCCATCATGTCTATCTGTGGCAGTTCCCACCAACTTGTAATCTTTGCAAAGACTTCCTGATGAAGTCCCCACTCTCCCGGATGTAGGTTGTGTCTGCTGAGGAAGTCTGCTTCCCAGTTGTCCACTCCCGGAATGAACACTGCTGACAGTGCGCTTGCGTGATTCTCCACCCAGCGAAGAATTCTGGTTGCTTGTGCCATCGCCACTCTGCTCCTTGTGCCGCCTTGGCGGTTTACATGAGCCACTGCGGTGATGTTGTCTGACTGGATCAGAACCGGTTGGTCGCAAAGTAAGGTCTCCGCTTGACGTAGGGCATTGTATATGGCCCCTAGTTTCAGGATGTTGATGTGAAGACAAGTCTCTTGACTTGACCAAAGACCTTGGAAATTTCTTCCCTGTGTGACTGCTCCCCAACCTTGGAGGCTTGCATCTGTGGTCACCAGGATCCAGTCCTGAATGCCGAATCTGCGTCACTCGAGACGGTGAAGAGGGAGGAGCCACTGCACACCCAGAACTAAAGTCTTTCTTAAAGTGCCCATGTCTCCTGCGGAGCCCGTTTATCCCCATGGTCCTTACGGAGTCCCCAGCATCCTCTACGGACTACGAGAAAAAGATTTACCGGTAGGTTTAAAATCTTATTTTCTACTTTATTCTTTTCTATCCTAGTTTATTACGACCAACTCTCATCCAAGGAGTTTGACATTCTACTACCTGCATGCAATTTAAATTGCTTAAATTGTTTATATGGTTGATTTGTACTTCACAATCCATAATCTGCAACTTGGATGTACTTGTGTCATTGAAAATCTTATAATAAAAATGTTTATATATTGAATTAAAAAGTTATAAGACATATGCATTCAATATTTGAAGAAACAAAATAAAATAAAGCTATGTATTGGGTTTCACTAACAAGCACATTGGAAGACTTGACTACCGTTAAAAGACATGCATTACATGGTATAGAGCCACAAACCACAATGTAGTAAAATAAAAACAAACTTACATGTGTATCAAACCTATGTGAGGCTTACATTGATAGTGCAAGATCAACACTCTATCAACTGTGCAAACTAGACTGCACATAAATGCCATAAAATGTATCTGAGATTTTAGTAAATAAGGCCTGTTGCTGTCCGGGTCACACAGCCGTCATGGCCCGCCCCCATACGGTCCGGTCATGTCTGCGTTGTCCTGACTGTGCCCCCAAAATGGCGGCACAACGCCGCTGGCCCGACTCCTCCTGCCCAGTGACCGCCTCTGCCTGTCAATCAGGCAGAGGCGCTCACTGGGCAGAGATGCTGATCGCATCTCTGGCATGTGCCGGTGCACTGTGGCACCAGCACACACGCACTTCAGACCTGATCTCCTGTTGTGTGAATATGCACAGCAGGGATCAGGTCTTAATTAGGCCCTATATACAGCTGTCAGTAAAGCTGCCAGTGAGGCAGGGATGTGCTGCTGTCAGTGAAGCAGTGATGTGCTGCTGTCAGTGAAGCAGTGATGTGCTGCTGTCAGCGAGGCAGTGATGTGCTGCTGTCAGCGAGGCAGGGATGTGCTGCTATAAGTGAGGCAGGGATGTGCTGCCGTCAATGAGGCAGGGATGTACTGCCGTCAATGTTGCAGGGATGTGCTGCTGTCAACGTTGCAGGGATGTGCTGCTGTCAGTGAAGCAGGAATGTGCTGCTGCAGTGAGGCAGAGATATGCTGCCCACTATCTCCCTATCACCCCTGCCTGAGTCACACACTTTCCGTTTCACCCCTGCCTCAGTTACCCACTATCTCCCAGTCACCGCTGCCTCAGTCAACCACTATACCTGCGACCCCTGCCGCAGTCACCCACTATCCCTTGCTAAACATAGCCCTGAATTTTCCAATGCGTAGCTCTTTGCAAAAGAGAGATATTGGCAAGGAAAAGCTGTCTTGTACCTTTGCATTTTTCTCCCAAACGAAGGTCACTAGAAAGAAAATTTTAAAGCCTCCTGTTAGGCCATCATCTACACGACATAGCCCTGAATTTTCCAATGCGTAGCTCTTTGCAAAAGAGAGATATTGGCAAGGAAAAGCTGTCTTGTACCTTTGCATTTTTCTCCCAAATGAAGGACATTAGAAAGAAAATTTTAAAGCCTCCTGTTAGGCCATTATCTACACGACATAGCCCTGAATTTTCCAATGCGCAGCTCTTTGCAAAAGAGAGAAATTGGCAAGGTAAAGCTGTCTTGTACCATTGCATTTTTCTCCCAAACGAAGGACACTAGAAAGAAAATTTTAAAGCCTCCTGTTAGACCATCATCTACACGGCATAGCCATGAATTTTCCAATGCGCAGCTCTTTGCAAAAGAGAGATATTGGCAAGGAAAAGCTGTCTTGTACCTTTGCATTTTTCTCCCAAACGAAGGTCACCAGAAAGATAATTTTAAAGCCTCCTGTTTAGACCATCATCTACACGGCATAGCCATGAATTTTCCAATGCGCAGCTCTTTGCAAAAGAGAGATATTGGCAAGGAAAAGCTGTCTTGTACCTTTGCATTTTTCTCCCAAACGAAGGACACTAGAATTAAAATTTTAAAGCCTCCTGTTAGGCCATCATCTACACGACATAGCCCTGAATTTTCCAATGCGTAGCTCTTTGCAAAAGAGAGATATTGGCAAGGAAAAGCTGTCTTGTACCTTTGCATTTTTCTCCCAAACGAAGGACACTAGAAAGAAAATTTTAAAGCCTCCTGTTAGGCCATCATCTACACGACATAGCCCTGAATTTTCCAATGTGCAGCTCTTTGCAAAAGAGAGATATTGGCAAGGAAAAGCTGTCTTGTACCTTTGCATTTTTCTCCCAAACGAAGGACACTAGAAAGAAAATTTTAAAGCCTCCTGTTAGGCCATCATCTACACGACATAGCCCTAAATTTTCCAATGCGCAGCTCTATGCAAAAGAGAGATATTGGCAAGGAAAAGCTGTCTTGTACCTTTGCATTTTTCTCCCAAACGAAGGACACTAGAAAGAAAATTTTAAAGCCTCCTGTTTAGACCATCATCTACACGGCATAGCCATGAATTTTCCAATGCGCAGCTCTTTGCAAAAGAGAGATATTGGCAAGGAAAAGCTGTCTTGTACCTTTGCATTTTTCTCCCAAACGAAGGACACTAGAATTAAAATTTTAAAGCCTCCTGTTAGGCCATCATCTACACGACATAGCCCTGAATTTTCCAATGTGCAGCTCTTTGCAAAAGAGAGATATTGGCAAGGAAAAGCTGTCTTGTACCTTTGCATTTTTCTCCCAAACGAAGGTCACTAAAAAGAAAATTTTAAAGCCTCCTGTTAGGCCATCATCTACACGACATAGCCCTGAATTTTCCAATGCGTAGCTCTTTGCAAAAGAGAGATATTGGCAAGGAAAAGCTGTCTTGTACCTTTGCATTTTTCTCCCAAACGAAGGAAACTAGAAAGAAAATTTTAAAGCCTCCTGTTAGGCCATCATCTACACGACATAGCCCTGAATTTTCCAATGCGCAGCTCTTTGCAAAAGAGAGATATTGGCAAGGAAAAGCTGTCTTGTACCTTTGCATTTTTCTCCCAAACGAAGGACACTAGAATGAAAATTTTAAAGCCTCCTGTTAGGCCATCATCTACAAGACATAGCCCTGAATTTTCCAATGCGCAGCTCTTTGCAAAAGAGAGATATTGGCAAGGAAAAGCTGTCTTGTACCATTGCATTTTTCTCCCAAACGAAGGACACCAGAAAGAAAATTTTAAAGCCTCCTGTTAGACCATCATCTACACGGCATAGCCATGAATTTTCCAATGCGCAGCTCTTTGCAAAAGAGAGATATTGGCAAGGAAAAGCTGTCTTGTACCTTTGCATTTTTCTCCCAAACGAAGGACACTAGAATTAAAATTTTAAAGCCTCCTGTTAGTGCTTTATCTACACGGTATAGCCCTGAATTTTCCAATGCGCAGCTCTTTGCAAAAGAGAGATATTGGCAAGGAAAAGCTGTCTTGTACCTTTGCATTTTTCTCCCAAACGAAGGACACTAGAAAGAAAATTTTAAAGCCTCCTGTTAGGCCATCATCTACACGACATAGCCCTGAATTTTCCAATACGTAGCTCTTTGCAAAAGAGTGATATTGGCAAGGAAAAGCTGTCTTGTACCTTTGCATTTTTCTCCCAACCGAAGGACACTAGAATGAAAATTTTAAAGCCTCCTGTTAGGCCATCATCTACACGGCATAGCCCTGAATTTTCCAATGCGCAGCTCTTTGCAAAAGAGAGATATTGGCAAGGAAAAGCTGTCTTGTACCTTTGCATTTTTCTCCCAAACGAAGGACACTAGAATGAAAATTTTAAAGCCTCCTGTTAGTGCTTCATCTAAACGGTATAGCCCTGAATTTTCCAATGCGTAGCTCTTTGCAAAAGAGAGATATTGGCAAGGAAAAGCTGTCTTGTACCTTTGCATTTTTCTCCCAAACGAAGGACACTAGAATGAAAATTTTAAAGCCTCCTGTTAGGCCATCATCTACACGGCATAGCCCTGAATTTTCCAATGCGCAGCTCTTTGCAAAAGAGAGATATTGGCAAGGAAAAGCTGTCTTGTACCTTTGCATTTTTCTCCCAAACGAAGGACACTAGAATGAAAATTTTAAAGCCTCCTGTTAGTGCTTCATCTACACGGTGTAGCCCTGAATTTTCCAATGCGCAGCTCTTTGCAAAAGAGAGATATTGGCAAGGAAAAGCGGTCTTGTACCTTTGCATTTTTCTCCCAAACGAAGGACACTAGAAAGAAAATTTTAAAGCCTCCTGTTAGGCCATCATCTACACGACATAGCCCTGAATTTTCCAATGCGCAGCTCTTTGCAAAAGAGAGATATTGGCAAGGAAAAGCTGTCTTGTACCTTTGCATTTTTCTCCCAAACGAAGGACACTAGAAAGAAAATTTTAAAGCCTCCTGTTTAGACCATCATCTACACGGCATAGCCATGAATTTTCCAATGCGCAGCTCTTTGCAAAAGAGAGATATTGGCAAGGAAAAGCTGTATTGTACCTTTGCATTTTTCTCCCAAACGAAGGACACTAGATTTACAATTTTAAAGCCTCCTGTTAGGCCATCATCTACACGACATAGCCCTGAATTTTCCAATGCGCAGCTCTTTGCAAAAGAGAGATTGGCAAGGACAAGCTGTCTTGTACCTTTGCATTTTTCTCCCAAACGAAGGTCACTAGAAAGAAAATTTTAAAGCCTCCTGTTAGGCCATCATCTACACGACATAGCCCTGAATTTTCCAATGCGTAGCTCTTTGCAAAAGAGAGATATTGGCAAGGAAAAGCTGTCTTGTACCTTTGCATTTTTCTCCCAAACGAAGGTCACTAGAAAGAAAATTTTAAAGCCTCCTGTTAGGCCATCATCTAAACGGCATAGCCCTGAATTTTCCAATGCGCAGCTCTTTGCAAAAGAGAGATATTGGAAAGGAAAAGCTGTCTTGTACCTTTGCATTTTTCTCCCAAACGAAGGACACTAGAATGAAAATTTTAAAGCCTCCTGTTAGTGCTTCATCTACACGGTATAGCCCTGAATTTTCCAATGCGCAGCTCTTTGCAAAAGAGAGCTATTGGCAAAGAAAAGCTGTCTTGTACCTTTGCATTTTTCTCCCAAACGAAGGACACTAGAAAGATAATTTTAAAGCCTCCTGTTAGGCCATCATCTACACGACATAGCCCTGAATTTTCCAATGCGCAGCTCTTTGCAAAAGATAAATATTGGCAAGGAAAAGCTGTCTTGTACCTTTGCATTTTTCTCCCAAACGAAGGTCACTAGAAAGAAAATTTTAAAGCCTCATGTTAGGCCATCATCTACACGACATATCCCTGAATTTTCCAATGCGTAGCTCTTTGCAAAAGAGAGATATTGGCAAGGAAAAGCTGTCTTGTACCTTTGCATTTTTCTCCCAAACGAAGGACACTAGAATGAAAATTTTAAAGCCTCCTGTTAGTGCTTCATCTACACGGCATAGCCCTGAATTTTCCAATGCGTAGCTCTTTGCAAAAGAGAGATATTGGCAAGGAAAAGCTGTCTTGTACCTTTGCATTTTTCACCCAAACGAAGGACACTAGAAAGAAAATTTTAAAGCCTCCTGTTAGTGCTTCATCTACACGGCATAGCACTAAATTTTCCAATGCGTAGCTCTTTGCAAAAGAGAGATATTGGCAAGAAAAGCTGTCTTGTACCTTTGCAGTTTTCTCCCAAACGAAGGTCACTAGAAAGAAAAATTTAAAGCCTCCTGTTAAGCCATCATCTACACGACATAGCCCTGAATTTTCCAATGCGTAGCTCTTTGCAAAAGAGAGATATTGGCAAGGAAAAGCTGTCTTGTACCTTTGCATTTTTCTCCCAAACGAAGGACACTAGAAAGACAATTTTAATGCCTCCTGTTAGGCCATCATCTACACGACATAGCCCTGAATTTTCCAATGTGCAGCTCTTTGCAAAAGAGAGATATTGGCAAGTAAAAGCTGTCTTGCACCTTTGCATTTTTCTCCCAAACGAAGGACACTAGAATTAAAATTTTAAAGCCTCCTGTTAGGCCATCATCTACACGACATAGCCCTGAATTTTCCAATGCGCAGCTCTATGCAAAAGAGAGATATTGGCAAGGAAAAGCTGTCTTGTACCTTTGCATTTTTCTCCCAAACGAAGGTCACTAGAAAGAAAATTTTAAAGCCTCCTGTTAGGCCATCATCTACACGACATAGCCCTGAATTTTCCAATGCGTAGCTCTTTGCAAAAGAGAGATATTGGCAAGGAAAAGCTGTCTTGTACCTTTGCATTTTTCTCCCAAACGAAGGACACTAGAAAGAAAATTTTAAAGCTTCCTGTTAGGCCATCATCTACACGACATAGCCCTGAATTTTCCAATGCGCAGCTCTTTGCAAAAGAGAGATATTGGCAAGGAAAAGCTGTCTTGTACCATTGCATTTTTCTCCCAAACGAAGGACACTAGAAAGAAAATTTTAAAGCCTCCTGTTAGACCATCATCTACACGGCATAGCCATGAATTTTCCAATGCGCAGCTCTTTGCGAAAGAGAGATATTGGCAAGGAAAAGCTGTCTTGTACCTTTGCATTTTTCTCCCAAACGAAGGACACTAGAATTAAAATTTTAAAGCCTCCTGTTAGGCCATCATCTACACGACATAGCCATGCATTTTCCAATGCGCAGCTCTTTGCAAAAGAGAGATATTGGAAAGGAAAAGCTGTCTTGTACCTTTGCATTTTTCTCCCAAACGAAGGACACGAATTAAAATTTTAAAGCCTCCTGTTAGGCCATCATCTACACGATATAGCCCTAAATTTTCCAATGCGCAGCTCTTTGCAAAAGAGAGATATTGGCAAGGTAAAGCTGTCTTGTACCTTTGCATTTTTCTCCCAAACGAAGGTCACTAGAAAGAAAATTTTAAAGCCTCCTGTTAAGCCATCATCTACACGACATAGCCCTGAATTTTCCAATGCGTAGCTCTTTGCAAACGAGAGATATTGGCAAGGAAAAGCTGTCTTGTACCTTTGCATTTTTCTCCCAAACGAAGGACACTAGAATTAAAATTTTAAAGCCTCCTGTTAGGCCATCATCTACACGACATAGCCCTGAATTTTCCAATGCGCAGCTCTTTGCAAAAGAGAGATATTGGCAAGGAAAAGCTGTCTTGTACCTTTGCATTTTTCTCCCAAACGAAGGACACTAGAAAGAAAATTTTAAAGCCTCCTGTTAGGCCATCATCTACACGACATAGCCCCGAATTTTCCAATGCGCAGCTCTTTGCAAAAGAGAGATATTGGCAAGGAAAAGCTGTCTTGTACCTTTGCATTTTTCTCCCAAACGAAGGACACTAGAAAGAAAATTTTAAAGCCTCCTGTTAGGCCATCATCTACACGACATAGCCCTGAATTTTCCAATGCGCAGCTCTTTGCAAAAGAGAGATATTGGCAAGGAAAAGCTGTCTTGTACCTTTGCATTTTTCTCCCAAACGAAGGACACTAGAATTAAAATTTTAAAGCCTCCTGTTAGGCCATCATCTACACGACATAGCCCTGAATTTTCCAATGCGCAGCTCTTTGCAAAAGAGAGATATTGGCAAGGAAAAGCTGTCTTGTACCTTTGCATTTTTCTCCCAAACGAAGGACACTAGAAAGAAAATTTTAAAGCCTCCTGTTTAGACCATCATCTACACGGCATAGCCATGAATTTTCCAATGCGCAGCTCTTTGCAAAAGAGAGATATTGGCAAGGAAAAGCTGTATTGTACCTTTGCATTTTTCTCCCAAACGAAGGACACTAGATTTACAATTTTAAAGCCTCCTGTTAGGCCATCATCTACACGACATAGCCCTGAATTTTCCAATGCGCAGCTCTTTGCAAAAGAGAGATTGGCAAGGACAAGCTGTCTTGTACCTTTGCATTTTTCTCCCAAACGAAGGTCACTAGAAAGAAAATTTTAAAGCCTCCTGTTAGGCCATCATCTACACGACATAGCCCTGAATTTTCCAATGCGTAGCTCTTTGCAAAAGAGAGATATTGGCAAGGAAAAGCTGTCTTGTACCTTTGCATTTTTCTCCCAAACGAAGGTCACTAGAAAGAAAATTTTAAAGCCTCCTGTTAGGCCATCATCTAAACGGCATAGCCCTGAATTTTCCAATGCGCAGCTCTTTGCAAAAGAGAGATATTGGAAAGGAAAAGCTGTCTTGTACCTTTGCATTTTTCTCCCAAACGAAGGACACTAGAATGAAAATTTTAAAGCCTCCTGTTAGTGCTTCATCTACACGGTATAGCCCTGAATTTTCCAATGCGCAGCTCTTTGCAAAAGAGAGCTATTGGCAAAGAAAAGCTGTCTTGTGCCTTTGCATTTTTCTCCCAAACGAAGGACACTAGAAAGATAATTTTAAAGCCTCCTGTTAGGCCATCATCTACACGACATAGCCCTGAATTTTCCAATGCGCAGCTCTTTGCAAAAGAGAAATATTGGCAAGGAAAAGCTGTTTTGTACCTTTGCATTTTTCTCCCAAACGAAGGTCACTAGAAAGAAAATTTTAAAGCCTCATGTTAGGCCATCATCTACACGACATATCCCTGAATTTTCCAATGCGTAGCTCTTTGCAAAAGAGAGATATTGGCAAGGAAAAGCTGTCTTGTACCTTTGCATTTTTCTCCCAAACGAAGGACACTAGAATGAAAATTTTAAAGCCTCCTGTTAGTGCTTCATCTACACGGCATAGCCCTGAATTTTCCAATGCGTAGCTCTTTGCAAAAGAGAGATATTGGCAAGGAAAAGCTGTCTTGTACCTTTGCATTTTTCACCCAAACGAAGGACACTAGAAAGAAAATTTTAAAGCCTCCTGTTAGTGCTTCATCTACACGGCATAGCACTAAATTTTCCAATGCGTAGCTCTTTGCAAAAGAGAGATATTGGCAAGAAAAGCTGTCTTGTACCTTTGCAGTTTTCTCCCAAACGAAGGTCACTAGAAAGAAAAATTTAAAGCCTCCTGTTAAGCCATCATCTACACGACATAGCCCTGAATTTTCCAATGCGTTGCTCTTTGCAAAAGAGAGATATTGGCAAGGAAAAGCTGTCTTGTACCTTTGCATTTTTCTCCCAAACGAAGGACACTAGAAAGAAAATTTTAATGCCTCCTGTTAGGCCATCATCTACACGACATAGCCCTGAATTTTCCAATGCGCAGCTCTTTGCAAAAGAGAGATATTGGCAAGGAAAAGCTGTCTTGCACCTTTGCATTTTTCTCCCAAACGAAGGACACTAGAATTAAAATTTTAAAGCCTCCTGTTAGGCCATCATCTACACGACATAGCCCTGAATTTTCCAATGCGCAGCTCTATGCAAAAGAGAGATATTGGCAAGGAAAAGCTGTCTTGTACCTTTGCATTTTTCTCCCAAACGAAGGTCACTAGAAAGAAAATTTTAAAGCCTCCTGTTAGGCCATCATCTACACGACATAGCCCTGAATTTTCCAATGCGTAGCTCTTTGCAAAAGAGAGATATTGGCAAGGAAAAGCTGTCTTGTACCTTTGCATTTTTCTCCCAAACGAAGGACACTAGAAAGAAAATTTTAAAGCCTCCTGTTAGACCATCATCTACACGGCATAGCCATGTATTTTCCAATGCGCAGCTCTTTGCGAAAGAGAGATATTGGCAAGGAAAAGCTGTCTTGTACCTTTGCATTTTTCTCCCAAACGAAGGACACTAGAATTAAAATTTTAAAGCCTCCTGTTAGGCCATCATCTACACGACATAGCCATGCATTTTCCAATGCGCAGCTCTTTGCAAAAGAGAGATATTGGAAAGGAAAAGCTGTCTTGTACCTTTGCATTTTTCTCCCAAACGAAGGACACAAATTAAAATTTTAAAGCCTCCTGTTAGGCCATCATCTACACGATATAGCCCTAAATTTTCCAATGCGCAGCTCTTTGCAAAAGAGAGATATTGGCAAGGTAAAGCTGTCTTGTACCTTTGCATTTTTCTCCCAAACGAAGGTCACTAGAAAGAAAATTTTAAAGCCTCCTGTTAAGCCATCATCTACACGACATAGCCCTGAATTTTCCAATGCGTAGCTCTTTGCAAACGAGAGATATTGGCAAGGAAAAGCTGTCTTGTACCTTTGCATTTTTCTCCCAAACGAAGGACACTAGAATTAAAATTTTAAAGCCTCCTGTTAGGCCATCATCTACACGACATAGCCCTGAATTTTCCAATGCGCAGCTCTTTGCAAAAGAGAGATATTGGCAAGGAAAAGCTGTCTTGTACCTTTGCATTTTTCTCCCAAACGAAGGACACTAGAAAGAAAATTTTAAAGCCTCCTGTTAGGCCATCATCTACACGACATAGCCCCGAATTTTCCAATGCGCAGCTCTTTGCAAAAGAGAGATATTGGCAAGGAAAAGCTGTCTTGTACCTTTGCATTTTTCTCCCAAACGAAGGACACTAGAAAGAAAATTTTAAAGCCTCCTGTTAGGCCATCATCTACACGACATAGCCCTGAATTTTCCAATGCGCAGCTCTTTGCAAAAGAGAGATATTGGCAAGGAAAAGCTGTCTTGTACCTTTGCATTTTTCTCCCAAACGAAGGTCACTAGAAAGAAAATTTTAAAGCCTCCTGTTAGGCCATCATCTACACGACATAGCCCTGAATTTTCCAATGCGTAGCTCTTTGCAAAAGAGAGATATTGGCAAGGAAAAGCTGTCTTGTACCTTTGCATTTTTCTCCCAAACGAAGGACACTAGAAAGAAAATTTTAATGCCTCCTGTTAGGCCATCATCTACACGACATAGCCCTGAATTTTCCAATGCGCAGCTCTTTGCAAAAGAGAGATATTGGCAAGGAAAAGCTGTCTTGCACCTTTGCATTTTTCTCCCAAACGAAGGACACTAGAATTAAAATTTTAAAGCCTCCTGTTAGGCCATCATCTACACGACATAGCCATGCATTTTCCAATGCGCAGCTCTTTGCAAAAGAGAGATATTGGAAAGGAAAAGCTGTCTTGTACCTTTGCATTTTTCTCCCAAACGAAGGACACAAATTAAAATTTTAAAGCCTCCTGTTAGGCCATCATCTACACGATATAGCCCTAAATTTTCCAATGCGCAGCTCTTTGCAAAAGAGAGATATTGGCAAGGTAAAGCTGTCTTGTACCTTTGCATTTTTCTCCCAAACGAAGGTCACTAGAAAGAAAATTTTAAAGCCTCCTGTTAAGCCATCATCTACACGACATAGCCCTGAATTTTCCAATGCGTAGCTCTTTGCAAACGAGAGATATTGGCAAGGAAAAGCTGTCTTGTACCTTTGCATTTTTCTCCCAAACGAAGGACACTAGAATTAAAATTTTAAAGCCTCCTGTTAGGCCATCATCTACACGACATAGCCCTGAATTTTCCAATGCGCAGCTCTTTGCAAAAGAGAGATATTGGCAAGGAAAAGCTGTCTTGTACCTTTGCATTTTTCTCCCAAACGAAGGACACTAGAAAGAAAATTTTAAAGCCTCCTGTTAGGCCATCATCTACACGACATAGCCCCGAATTTTCCAATGCGCAGCTCTTTGCAAAAGAGAGATATTGGCAAGGAAAAGCTGTCTTGTACCTTTGCATTTTTCTCCCAAACGAAGGACACTAGAAAGAAAATTTTAAAGCCTCCTGTTAGGCCATCATCTACACGACATAGCCCTGAATTTTCCAATGCGCAGCTCTTTGCAAAAGAGAGATATTGGCAAGGAAAAGCTGTCTTGTACCTTTCTATTTTTCTCCCAAACGAAGGTCACTAGAAAGAAAATTTTAAAGCCTCCTGTTAGGCCATCATCTACACGACATAGCCCTGAATTTTCCAATGCGTAGCTCTTTGCAAAAGAGAGATATTGGCAAGGAAAAGCTGTCTTGCACCTTTGCATTTTTCTCCCAAACGAAGGACACTAGAATTAAAATTTTAAAGCCTCCTGTTAGGCCATCATCTACACGACATAGCCCTGAATTTTCCAATGCGCAGCTCTATGCAAAAGAGAGATATTGGCAAGGAAAAGCTGTCTTGTACCTTTGCATTTTTCTCCCAAACGAAGGACAATAGAAAGAAAATTTTAAAGCCTCCTGTTAAGCCATCATCTACACGACATAGCCCTGAATTTTCCAATGCGTAGCTCTTTGCAAACGAGAGATATTGGCAAGGAAAAGCTGTCTTGTACCTTTGCATTTTTCTCCCAAACGAAGGACACTAGAATTAAAATTTTAAAGCCTCCTGTTAGGCCATCATCTACACGACATAGCCCTGAATTTTCCAATGCGCAGCTCTTTGCAAAAGAGAGATATTGGCAAGGAAAAGATGTCTTGTACCTTTGCATTATTCTCCCAAACGAAGGACACTAGAAAGAAAATTTTAAAGCCTCCTGTTAGGCCATCATCTACACGACATAGCCCCGAATTTTCCAATGCGCAGCTCTTTGCAAAAGAGAGATATTGGCAAGGAAAAGCTGTCTTGTACCTTTGCATTTTTCTCCCAAACGAAGGACACTAGAATGAAAATTTTAAAGCCTCCTGTTAGGCCATCATCTACACGACATAGCCCTGAATTTTCCAATGCGCAGCTCTTTGCAAAAGAGAGATATTGGCAAGGAAAAGCTGTCTTGTACCTTTGCATTTTTCTCCCAAACGAAGGACACTAGAATTAAAATTTTAAAGCCTCCTGTTAGGCCATCATCTACACGACATAGCCCTGAATTTTCCAATGCGCAGCTCTTTGCAAAAGAGAGATATTGGCAAGGAAAAGCTGTCTTGTACCTTTGCATTTTTCTCCCAAACGAAGGTCACTAGAAAGAAAATTTTAAAGCCTCCTGTTAGGCCATCATCTACACGACATAGCCCTGAATTTTCCAATGCGTAGCTCTTTGCAAAAGAGAGATATTGGCAAGGAAAAGCTGTCTTGTACCTTTGCATTTTTCTCCCAAACGAAGGACACTAGAAAGAAAATTTTAATGCCTCCTGTTAGGCCATCATCTACACGACATAGCCCTGAATTTTCCAATGCGCAGCTCTTTGCAAAAGAGAGATATTGGCAAGGAAAAGCTGTCTTGCACCTTTGCATTTTTCTCCCAAACGAAGGACACTAGAATTAAAATTTTAAAGCCTCCTGTTAGGCCATCATCTACACGACATAGCCCTGAATTTTCCAATGCGCAGCTCTATGCAAAAGAGAGATATTGGCAAGGAAAAGCTGTCTTGTACCTTTGCATTTTTCTCCCAAACGAAGGTCACTAGAAAGAAAATTTTAAAGCCTCCTGTTAGGCCATCATCTACACGACATAGCCCTGACTTTTCCAATGCGTAGCTCTTTGCAAAAGAGAGATATTGGCAAGGAAAAGCTGTCTTGTACCTTTGCATTTTTCTCCCAAACGAAGGACACTAGAAAGAAAATTTTAAAGCCTCCTGTTAGGCCATCATCTACACGACATAGCCCTGAATTTTCCAATGCGCAGCTCTTTGCAAAAGAGAGATATTGGCAAGGAAAAGCTGTCTTGTACCATTGCATTTTTCTCCCAAACGAAGGACACTAGAAAGAAAATTTTAAAGCCTCCTGTTAGACCATCATCTACACGGCATAGCCATGAATTTTCCAATGCGCAGCTCTTTGCGAAAGAGAGATATTGGCAAGGAAAAGCTGTCTTGTACCTTTGCATTTTTCTCCCAAACGAAGGACACTAGAATTAAAATTTTAAAGCCTCCTGTTAGGCCATCATCTACACGACATAGCCATGCATTTTCCAATGCGCAGCTCTTTGCAAAAGAGAGATATTGGAAAGGAAAAGCTGTCTTGTACCTTTGCATTTTTCTCCCAAAAAAAGGACACAAATTAAAATTTTAAAGCCTCCTGTTAGGCCATCATCTACACGATATAGCCCTAAATTTTCCAATGCGCAGCTCTTTGCAAAAGAGAGATATTGGCAAGGTAAAGCTGTCTTGTACCTTTGCATTTTTCTCCCAAACGAAGGTCACTAGAAAGAAAATTTTAAAGCCTCCTGTTAAGCCATCATCTACACGACATAGCCCTGAATTTTCCAATGCGTAGCTCTTTGCAAACGAGAGATATTGGCAAGGAAAAGCTGTCTTGTACCTTTGCATTTTTCTCCCAAACGAAGGACACTAGAATTAAAATTTTAAAGCCTCCTGTTAGGCCATCATCTACACGACATAGCCCTGAATTTTCCAATGCGCAGCTCTTTGCAAAAGAGAGATATTGGCAAGGAAAAGCTGTCTTGTACCTTTGCATTTTTCTCCCAAACGAAGGACACTAGAAAGAAAATTTTAAAGCCTCCTGTTAGGCCATCATCTACACGACATAGCCCCGAATTTTCCAATGCGCAGCTCTTTGCAAAAGAGAGATATTGGCAAGGAAAAGCTGTCTTGTACCTTTGCATTTTTCTCCCAAACGAAGGACACTAGAAAGAAAATTTTAAAGCCTCCTGTTAGGCCATCATCTACACGACATAGCCCTGAATTTTCCAATGCGCAGCTCTTTGCAAAAGAGAGATATTGGCAAGGAAAAGCTGTCTTGTACCTTTGCATTTTTCTCCCAAACGAAGGACACTAGAATTAAAATTTTAAAGCCTCCTGTTAGGCCATCATCTACACGACATAGCCCTGAATTTTCCAATGCGCAGCTCTTTGCAAAAGAGAGATATTGGCAAGGAAAAGCTGTCTTGTACCTTTGCATTTTTCTCCCAAACGAAGGTCACTAGAAAGAAAATTTTAAAGCCTCCTGTTAGGCCATCATCTACACGACATAGCCCTGAATTTTCCAATGCGTAGCTCTTTGCATAAGAGAGATATCGGCAAGGAAAAGCTGTCTTGTACCTTTGCATTTTTCTCCCAAACGAAGAACACTAGAAAGAAAATTTTAAAGCCTCCTGTTAGTCCATCATCTACACGACATAGCCCTGAATTTTCCAATGCGCAGCTCTTTGCAAAAGAGAGATATTGGCAAGGAAAAGCTGTCTTGTACCATTGCATTTTTCTCCCAAACGAAGGACACTAGAAAGAAAATTTTAAAGCCTCCTGTTAGAACATCATCTACACGGCATAGCCATGAATTTTCCAATGCGCAGCTCTTTGCAAAAGAGAGATATTGGCAAGGTAAAGCTGTCTTGTACCTTTGCATTTTTCTCACAAACGAAGGACACAAATTAAAATTTTAAAGCCTCCTGTTAGGCCATCATCTACACGACATAGCCCTGAATTTTCCAATGCGCAGCTCTTTGCAAACGAGAGATATTGGCAAGGAAAAGCTGTCTTGTACCTTTGCATTTTTCTCCCAAACGAAGGTCACTAGAAAGAAAATTTTAAAGCCTCCTGTTAGGCCATCATCTACACGTCATAGCCCTCAATTTTCCAATGCGTAGCTCTTTGCAAAAGAGAGATATTGGCAAGGAAAAGCTGTCTTGTACCTTTGCATTTTTCTCCCAAACGAAGGACACTAGAAAGAAAATTTTAAAGCCTCCTGTTAGGCCATCATCTACACGACATAGCCCTGAATTTTCCAATGCGCAGCTCTTTGCAAAAGAGAGATATTGGCAAGGAAAAGCTGTCTTGTACCTTTGCATTTTTCTCCCAAACGAAGGACACTAGAAAGAAAATTTTAAAGTCTCCTGTTAGGCCATCATCTACACGACATAGCCCTGAATTTTCCAATGCGCAGCTCTTTGCAAAAGAGAGATATTGGCAAGGAAAAGCTGTCTTGTACCTTTGCATTTTTCTCCCAAACGAAGGACACTAGAAAGAAAATTTTAAAGCCTCCTGTTTAGACCATCATCTACACGGCATAGCCATGAATTTTCCAATGCGCAGCTCTTTGCAAAAGAGAGATATTGGCAAGGAAAAGCTGTATTGTACCTTTGCATTTTTCTCCCAAACGAAGGACACTAGATTTACAATTTTAAAGCCTCCTGTTAGGCCATCATCTACACGACATAGCCCTGAATTTTCCAATGCGCAGCTCTTTGCAAAAGAGAGATTGGCAAGGACAAGCTGTCTTGTACCTTTGCATTTTTCTCCCAAACGAAGGTCACTAGAAAGAAAATTTTAAAGCCTCCTGTTAGGCCATCATCTACACGACATAGCCCTGAATTTTCCAATGCGTAGCTCTTTGCAAAAGAGAGATATTGGCAAGGAAAAGCTGTCTTGTACCTTTGCATTTTTCTCCCAAACGAAGGTCACTAGAAAGAAAATTTTAAAGCCTCCTGTTAGGCCATCATCTAAACGGCATAGCCCTGAATTTTCCAATGCGCAGCTCTTTGCAAAAGAGAGATATTGGAAAGGAAAAGCTGTCTTGTACCTTTGCATTTTTCTCCCAAACGAAGGACACTAGAATGAAAATTTTAAAGCCTCCTGTTAGTGCTTCATCTACACGGTATAGCCCTGAATTTTCCAATGCGCAGCTCTTTGCAAAAGAGAGCTATTGGCAAAGAAAAGCTGTCTTGTACCTTTGCATTTTTCTCCCAAACGAAGGACACTAGAAAGATAATTTTAAAGCCTCCTGTTAGGCCATCATCTACACGACATAGCCCTGAATTTTCCAATGCGCAGCTCTTTGCAAAAGAGAAATATTGGCAAGGAAAAGCTGTTTTGTACCTTTGCATTTTTCTCCCAAACGAAGGTCACTAGAAAGAAAATTTTAAAGCCTCATGTTAGGCCATCATCTACACGACATATCCCTGAATTTTCCAATGCGTAGCTCTTTGCAAAAGAGAGATATTGGCAAGGAAAAGCTGTCTTGTACCTTTGCATTTTTCTCCCAAACGAAGGACACTAGAATGAAAATTTTAAAGCCTCCTGTTAGTGCTTCATCTACACGGCATAGCCCTGAATTTTCCAATGCGTAGCTCTTTGCAAAAGAGAGATATTGGCAAGGAAAAGCTGTCTTGTACCTTTGCATTTTTCACCCAAACGAAGGACACTAGAAAGAAAATTTTAAAGCCTCCTGTTAGTGCTTCATCTACACGGCATAGCACTAAATTTTCCAATGCGTAGCTCTTTGCAAAAGAGAGATATTGGCAAGAAAAGCTGTCTTGTACCTTTGCAGTTTTCTCCCAAACGAAGGTCACTAGAAAGAAAAATTTAAAGCCTCCTGTTAAGCCATCATCTACACGACATAGCCCTGAATTTTCCAATGCGTAGCTCTTTGCAAAAGAGAGATATTGGCAAGGAAAAGCTGTCTTGTACCTTTGCATTTTTCTCCCAAACGAAGGACACTAGAAAGAAAATTTTAATGCCTCCTGTTAGGCCATCATCTACACGACATAGCCCTGAATTTTCCAATGCGCAGCTCTTTGCAAAAGAGAGATATTGGCAAGGAAAAGCTGTCTTGCACCTTTGCATTTTTCTCCCAAACGAAGGACACTAGAATTAAAATTTTAAAGCCTCCTGTTAGGCCATCATCTACACGACATAGCCCTGAATTTTCCAATGCGCAGCTCTATGCAAAAGAGAGATATTGGCAAGGAAAAGCTGTCTTGTACCTTTGCATTTTTCTCCCAAACGAAGGTCACTAGAAAGAAAATTTTAAAGCCTCCTGTTAGGCCATCATCTACACGACATAGCCCTGAATTTTCCAATGCGTAGCTCTTTGCAAAAGAGAGATATTGGCAAGGAAAAGCTGTCTTGTACCTTTGCATTTTTCTCCCAAACGAAGGACACTAGAAAGAAAATTTTAAAGCCTCCTGTTAGGCCATCATCTACACGACATAGCCCTGAATTTTCCAATGCGCAGCTCTTTGCAAAAGAGAGATATTGGCAAGGAAAAGCTGTCTTGTACCATTGCATTTTTCTCCCAAACGAAGGACACTAGAAAGAAAATTTTAAAGCCTCCTGTTAGACCATCATCTACACGGCATAGCCATGAATTTTCCAATGCGCAGCTCTTTGCGAAAGAGAGATATTGGCAAGGAAAAGCTGTCTTGTACCTTTGCATTTTTCTCCCAAACGAAGGACACTAGAATTAAAATTTTAAAGCCTCCTGTTAGGCCATCATCTACACGACATAGCCATGCATTTTCCAATGCGCAGCTCTTTGCAAAAGAGAGATATTGGAAAGGAAAAGCTGTCTTGTACCTTTGCATTTTTCTCCCAAACGAAGGACACGAATTAAAATTTTAAAGCCTCCTGTTAGGCCATCATCTACACGACATAGCCCTGAATTTTCCAATGCGCAGCTCTTTGCAAAAGAGAGATATTGGCAAGGAAAAGCTGTCTTGTACCTTTGCATTTTTCTCCCAAACGAAGGACACTAGAAAGAAAATTTTAAAGCCTCCTGTTAGGCCATCATCTACACGACATAGCCCCGAATTTTCCAATGCGCAGCTCTTTGCAAAAGAGAGATATTGGCAAGGAAAAGCTGTCTTGTACCTTTGCATTTTTCTCCCAAACGAAGGACACTAGAAAGAAAATTTTAAAGCCTCCTGTTAGGCCATCATCTACACGACATAGCCCTGAATTTTCCAATGCGCAGCTCTTTGCAAAAGAGAGATATTGGCAAGGAAAAGCTGTCTTGTACCTTTGCATTTTTCTCCCAAACGAAGGACACTAGAATTAAAATTTTAAAGCCTCCTGTTAGGCCATCATCTACACGACATAGCCCTGAATTTTCCAATGCGCAGCTCTTTGCAAACGAGAGATATTGGCAAGGAAAAGCTGTCTTGTACCTTTGCATTTTTCTCCCAAACGAAGGACACTAGAAAGAAAATTTTAAAGCCTCCTGTTAGGCCATCATCTACACGACATAGCCCTGAATTTTCCAATACGTAGCTCTTTGCAAAAGAGAGATATTGGCAAGGAAAAGCTGTCTTGTACCTTTGCATTTTTCTCCCAAACGAAGGTCACTAGAAAGAAAATTTTAAAGCCTCCTGTTAGGCCATCATCTACACGTCATAGCCCTCAATTTTCCAATGCGTAGCTCTTTGCAAAAGAGAGATATTGGCAAGGAAAAGCTGTCTTGTACCTTTGCATTTTTCTCCCAAACGAAGGACACTAGAAAGAAAATTTTAAAGCCTCCTGTTAGGCCATCATCTACACGACATAGCCCTGAATTTTCCAATGCGCAGCTCTTTGCAAAAGAGAGATATTGGCAAGGAAAAGCTGTCTTGTACCTTTGCATTTTTCTCCCAAACGAAGGACACTAGAAAGAAAATTTTAAAGCCTCCTGTTAGGCCATCATCTACACGACATAGCCCTGAATTTTCCAATGCGCAGCTCTTTGCAAAAGAGAGATATTGGCAAGGAAAAGCTGTCTTGTACCTTTGCATTTTTCTCCCAAACGAAGGTCACTAGAAAGAAAATTTTAAAGCCTCCTGTTAGGCCATCATCTACACGACATAGCCCTGAATTTTCCAATGCGTAGCTCTTTGCAAAAGAGAGATATTGGCAAGGAAAAGCTGTCTTGTACCTTTGCATTTTTCTTCCAAACGAAGGACACTAGAAAGAAAATTTTAAAGCCTCCTGTTAGGCCATCATCTACACGACATAGCCCTGAATTTTCCAATGCGCAGCTCTTTGCAAAAGAGAGATATTGGCAAGGAAAAGCTGTCTTGTACCTTTGCATTTTTCTCCCAAACGAAGGACACTAGAAAGAACATTTTAAAGCCTCCTGTTAGGCCATCATCTACACGACATAGCCCTGAATTTTCCAATGCGCAGCTCTTTGCAAAAGAGAGATATTGGCAAGGAAAAGCTGTCTTGTACCTTTGCATTTTTCTCCCAAACGAAGGTCACTAGAAAGAAAATTTTAAAGCCTCCTGTTAGGCCATCATTTACACGACATAGCCCTGAATTTTCCAATGCGTAGCTTTTTGCATAAGAGAGATATTGGCAAGGAAAAGCTGTCTTGTACCTTTGCATTTTTCTCCCAAACGAAGGACACTAGAAAGAAAATTTTAAAGCCTCCTGTTAGACCATCATCTACACGGCATAGCCATGAATTTTCCAATGCGCAGCTCTTTGCAAAAGAGAGATATTGGCAAGGAAAAGCTGTCTTGTACCTTTGCATTTTTCTCCCAAACGAAGGACACTAGAAAGAACATTTTAAAGCCTCCTGTTAGGCCATCATCTACACGACATAGCCCTGAATTTTCCAATGCGCAGCTCTTTGCAAAAGAGAGATATTGGCAAGGAAAAGCTGTCTTGTACCTTTGCATTTTTCTCCCAAACGAAGGACACTAGAAAGAAAATTTTAAAGCCTCCTGTTAGGCCATCATCTACACGACATAGCCCTGAATTTTCCAATGCGCAGCTCTTTGCAAAAGAGAGATATTGGCAAGGAAAAGCTGTCTTGTACCTTTGCATTTTTCTCCCAAACGAAGGTCACTAGAAAGAAAATTTTAAAGCCTCCTGTTAGGCCATCATCTACACGACATAGCCCTGAATTTTCCAATGCGCAGCTCTTTGCAAAAGAGAGATATTGGCAATGAAAAGCTGTCCTGTACCATTGCATTTTTCTCCCAAACGAATTACACTAGAAAGAAAATTTTAAAGCCTCCTGTTAGACCATCATCTACACGGCATAGCCATGAATTTTCCAATGCGCAGCTCTTTGCAAAAGAGAGATATTGGCAAGGAAAAGCTATCTTGTACCTTTGCATTTTTCTCCCAAACGAAGGACACTAGAATTAAAATTTTAAAGCCTCCTGTTAGGCCATCATCTACACGACATAGCCCTGAATTTTCCAATGCGCAGCTCTATGCAAAAGAGAGATATTGGCAAGGAAAAGCTGTCTTGTACCTTTGCATTTTTCTCCCAAACGAAGGTCACTAGAAAGAAAATTTTAAAGCCTCCTGTTAGGCCATCATCTACACGACATAGCCCTGAATTTTCCAATGCGTAGCTCTTTGCAAAAGAGAGATATTGGCAAGGAAAAGCTGTCTTGTACCTTTGCATTTTTCTCCCAAACGAAGGACACTAGAAAGAAAATTTTAAAGCCTCCTGTTAGGCCATCATCTACACGACATAGCCCTGAATTTTCCAATGCGCAGCTCTTTGCAAAAGAGAGATATTGGCAAGGAAAAGCTGTCTTGTACCTTTGCATTTTTCTCCCAAACGAAGGTCACTAGAAAGAAAATTTTAAAGCCTCCTGTTAGGCCATCATCTACACGACATAGCCCTGAATTTTCCAATGCGTAGCTCTTTGCAAAAGAGAGATATTGGCAAGGAAAAGCTGTCTTGTACCTTTGCATTTTTCTTCCAAACGAAGGACACTAGAAAGAAAATTTTAAAGCCTCCTGTTAGGCCATCATCTACACGACATAGCCCTGAATTTTCCAATGCGCAGCTCTTTGCAAAAGAGAGATATTGGCAAGGAAAAGCTGTCTTGTACCTTTGCATTTTTCTCCCAAACGAAGGTCACTAGAAAGAAAATTTTAAAGCCTCCTGTTAGGCCATCATCTACACGACATAGCCCTGAATTTTCCAATGCGTAGCTCTTTGCATAAGAGAGATATTGGCAAGGAAAAGCTGTCTTGTACCTTTGCATTTTTCTCCCAAACGAAGGACACTAGAAAGAAAATTTTAAAGCCTCCTGTTAGGCCATCATCTACACGACATAGCCCTGAATTTTCCAATGCGCAGCTCTTTGCAAAAGAGAGATATTGGCAATGAAAAGCTGTCCTGTACCATTGCATTTTTCTCCCAAACGAATTACACTAGAAAGAAAATTTTAAAGCCTCCTGTTAGACCATCATCTACACGGCATAGCCATGAATTTTCCAATGCGCAGCTCTTTGCAAAAGAGAGATATTGGCAAGGAAAAGCTATCTTGTACCTTTGCATTTTTCTCCCAAACGAAGGACACTAGAATTAAAATTTTAAAGCCTCCTGTTAGGCCATCATCTACACGACATAGCCCTGAATTTTCCAATGCGTAGCTCTTTGCAAAAGAGAGATATTGGCAAGGAAAAGCTGTCTTGTACCTTTGCATTTTTCTCCCAAACGAAGGACACTAGAAAGAAAATTTTAAAGCCTCCTGTTAGGCCATCATCTACACGACATAGCCCTGAATTTTCCAATGCGCAGCTCTTTGCAAAAGAGAGATATTGGCAATGAAAAGCTGTCCTGTACCATTGCATTTTTCTCCCAAACGAATTACACTAGAAAGAAAATTTTAAAGCCTCCTGTTAGACCATCATCTACACGGCATAGCCATGAATTTTCCAATGCGCAGCTCTTTGCAAAAGAGAGATATTGGCAAGGAAAAGCTATCTTGTACCTTTGCATTTTTCTCCCAAACGAAGGACACTAGAATTAAAATTTTAAAGCCTCCTGTTAGGCCATCATCTACACGACATAGCCCTGAATTTTCCAATGCGTAGCTCTTTGCAAAAGAGAGATATTGGCAAGGAAAAGCTGTCTTGTACCTTTGCATTTTTCTCCCAAACGAAGGACACTAGAAAGAAAATTTTAAAGCCTCCTGTTAGGCCATCATCTACACGACATAGCCCTGAATTTTTCAATGCGCAGCTCTTTGCAAAAGAGAGATATTGGCAAGGAAAAGCTGTCTTGTACCTTTGCATTTTTCTCCCAAACGAAGGACACTAGAAAGAAAATTTTAAAGCCTCCTGTTAGGCCATCATCTACACGACATAGCCCTGAATTTTCCAATGCGCAGCTCTTTGCAAAAGAGAGATATTGGCAAGGAAAAGCTGTCTTGTACCTTTGCATTTTTCTCCCAAACGAAGGTCACTAGAAAGAAAATTTTAAAGCCTCCTGTTAGGCCATCATCTACACGACATAGCCCTGAATTTTCCAATGCGTAGCTCTTTGCAAAAGAGAGATATTGGCAAGGAAAAGTTGTCTTGTACCTTTGCATTTTTCTTCCAAACGAAGGACACTAGAAAGAAAATTTTAAAGCCTCCTGTTAGGCCATCATCTACACGACATAGCCCTGAATTTTCCAATGCGCAGCTCTTTGCAAAAGAGAGATATTGGCAAGGAAAAGCTGTCTTGTACCTTTGCATTTTTCTCCCAAACGAAGGACACTAGAAAGAACATTTTAAAGCCTCCTGTTAGGCCATCATCTACACGACATAGCCCTGAATTTTCCAATGCGCAGCTCTTTGCAAAAGAGAGATATTGGCAAGGAAAAGCTGTCTTGTACCTTTGCATTTTTCTCCCAAACGAAGGTCACTAGAAAGAAAATTTTAAAGCCTCCTGTTAGGCCATCATTTACACGACATAGCCCTGAATTTTCCAATGCGTAGCTTTTTGCATAAGAGAGATATTGGCAAGGAAAAGCTGTCTTGTACCTTTGCATTTTTCTCCCAAACGAAGGACACTAGAAAGAAAATTTTAAAGCCTCCTGTTAGACCATCATCTACACGGCATAGCCATGAATTTTCCAATGCGCAGCTCTTTGCAAAAGAGAGATATTGGCAAGGAAAAGCTGTCTTGTACCTTTGCATTTTTCTCCCAAACGAAGGACACTAGAAAGAACATTTTAAAGCCTCCTGTTAGGCCATCATCTACACGACATAGCCCTGAATTTTCCAATGCGCAGCTCTTTGCAAAAGAGAGATATTGGCAAGGAAAAGCTGTCTTGTACCTTTGCATTTTTCTCCCAAACGAAGGACACTAGAAAGAAAATTTTAAAGCCTCCTGTTAGGCCATCATCTACACGACATAGCCCTGAATTTTCCAATGCGCAGCTCTTTGCAAAAGAGAGATATTGGCAAGGAAAAGCTGTCTTGTACCTTTGCATTTTTCTCCCAAACGAAGGTCACTAGAAAGAAAATTTTAAAGCCTCCTGTTAGGCCATCATCTACACGACATAGCCCTGAATTTTCCAATGCGTAGCTCTTTGCATAAGAGAGATATTGGCAAGGAAAAGCTGTCTTGTACCTTTGCATTTTTCTCCCAAACGAAGGACACTAGAAAGAAAATTTTAAAGCCTCCTGTTAGGCCATCATCTACACGACATAGCCCTGAATTTTCCAATGCGCAGCTCTTTGCAAAAGAGAGATATTGGCAATGAAAAGCTGTCCTGTACCATTGCATTTTTCTCCCAAACGAAGGACACTAGAAAGAAAATTTTAAAGCCTCCTGTTAGGCCATCATCTACACGACATAGCCCTGAATTTTCCAATGCGCAGCTCTTTGCAAAAGAGAGATATTGGCAAGGAAAAGCTGTCTTGTACCTTTGCATTTTTCTCCCAAACGAAGGACACTAGAATTAAAATTTTAAAGCCTCCTGTTAGGCCATCATCTACACGACATAGCCCTGAATTTTCCAATGCGCAGCTCTATGCAAAAGAGAGATATTGGCAAGGAAAAGCTGTCTTGTACCTTTGCATTTTTCTCCCAAACGAAGGACACTAGAAAGAAAATTTTAAAGCCTCCTGTTAGGCCATCATCTACACGACATAGCCCTGAATTTTCCAATGCGCAGCTCTTTGCAAAAGAGAGATATTGGCAAGGAAAAGCTGTCTTGTACCATTGCATTTTTCTCCCAAACGAAGGACACTAGAAAGAAAATTTTAAAGCCTCCTGTTAGACCATCATCTACACGGCATAGCCATGAATTTTCCAATGCTCAGCTCTTTGCAAAAGAGAGATATTGGCAAGGAAAAGCTATCTTGTACCTTTGTATTTTTCTCCCAAACGAAGGACACTAGAATTAAAATTTTAAAGCCTCCTGTTAGGCCATCATCTACCCGACATAGCCCTGAATTTTCCAATGCGCAGCTCTTTGCAAAAGAGAGATATTGTCAAGGAAAAGCTGTCTTGTACCTTTGCATTTTTCTCCCAAACGAAGGACACTAGAATTAAAATTTTAAAGCCTCCTGTTATGCCATCATCTACACGACATAGCGCTGAATTTTCCAATGCGCAGCTCTATGCAAAAGAGAGATATTGGCAAGGAAAAGCTGTCTTGTACCTTTGCATTTTTCTCCCAAACGAAGGTCACTAGAAAGAAAATTTTAAAGCCTCCTGTTAGGCCATCATCTACACGTCATAGCCCTGAATTTTCCAATGCGTAGCTCTTTGCAAAAGAGAGATATTGGCAAGGAAAAGCTGTCTTGTACCTTTGCATTTTTCTCCCAAACGAAGGACACTAGAAAGAAAATTTTAAAGCCTCCTGTTAGGCCATCATCTACACGACATAGCCCTGAATTTTCCAATGCGCAGCTCTTTGCAAAAGAGAGATATTGGCAAGGAAAAGCTGTCTTGTACCTTTGCATTTTTCTCCCAAACGAAGGACACTAGAAAGAAAATTTTAAAGCCTCCTGTTAGGCCATCATCTACACGACATAGCCCTGAATTTTCCAATGCGCAGCTCTTTGCAAAAGAGAGATATTGGCAAGGAAAAGCTGTCTTGTACCTTTGCATTTTTCTCCCAAACGAAGGTCACTAGAAAGAAAATTTTAAAGCCTCCTGTTAGGCCATCATCTACACGACATAGCCCTGAATTTTCCAATGCGTAGCTCTTTGCAAAAGAGAGATATTGGCAAGGAAAAGCTGTCTTGTACCTTTGCATTTTTCTTCCAAACGAAGGACACTAGAAAGAAAATTTTAAAGCCTCCTGTTAGGCCATCATCTACACGACATAGCCCTGAATTTTCCAATGAGCAGCTCTTTGCAAAAGAGAGATATTGGCAAGGAAAAGCTGTCTTGTACCTTTGCATTTTTCTCCCAAACGAAGGTCACTAGAGAGAAAATTTTAAAGCCTCCTGTTTGGCCATCATCTACACGACATAGCCCTGAATTTTCCAATGCGTAGCTCTTTGCATAAGAGAGATATTGGCAAGGAAAAGCTGTCTTGTACCTTTGCATTTTTCTCCCAAACGAAGGTCACTAGAAAGAAAATTTTAAAGCCTCCTGTTAGGCCATCATCTACACGACATAGCCCTGAATTTTCCAATGCGTAGCTCTTTGCAAAAGAGAGATATTGGCAAGGAAAAGCTGTCTTGTACCTTTGCATTTTTCTTCCAAACGAAGGACACTAGAAAGAAAATTTTAAAGCCTCCTGTTAGGCCATCATCTACACGACATAGCCCTGAATTTTCCAATGAGCAGCTCTTTGCAAAAGAGAGATATTGGCAAGGAAAAGCTGTCTTGTACCTTTGCATTTTTCTCCCAAACGAAGGTCACTAGAAAGAAAATTTTAAAGCCTCCTGTTTGGCCATCATCTACACGACATAGCCCTGAATTTTCCAATGCGTAGCTCTTTGCATAAGAGAGATATTGGCAAGGAAAAGCTGTCTTGTACCTTTGCATTTTTCTCCCAAACGAAGGACACTAGAAAGAAAATTTTAAAGCCTCCTGTTAGGCCATCATCTACACGACATAGCCCTGAATTTTCCAATGCGCAGCTCTTTGCAAAAGAGAGATATTGGCAAGGAAAAGCTGTCTTGTACCATTGCATTTTTCTCCCAAACGAATTACACTAGAAAGAAAATTTTAAAGCCTCCTGTTAGACCATCATCTACACGGCATAGCCATGAATTTTCCAATGCGCAGCTCTTTGCAAAAGAGAGATATTGGCAAGGAAAAGCTGTCTTGTACCTTTGCATTTTTCTCCCAAACGAAGGACACTAGAAAGAAAATTTTAAAGCCTCCTGTTAGACCATCATCTACACGGCATAGCCATGAATTTTCCAATGCGCAGCTCTTTGCAAAAGAGAGATATTGGCAAGGAAAAGCTATCTTGTACCTTTGTATTTTTCTCCCAAACGAAGGACACTAGAATTAAAATTTTAAAGCCTCCTGTTAGGCCATCATCTACACGACATAGCCCTGAATTTTCCAATGCGCAGCTCTTTGCAAAAGAGAGATATTGGCAAGGAAAAGCTGTCTTGTACCGTTGCATTTTTCTCCCAAACGAAGGACACTAGAATTAAAATTTTAAAGCCTCCTGTTAGGCCATCATCTACACGACATAGCCCTGAATTTTCCAATGCGCAGCTCAATGCAAAAGAGAGATATTGGCAAGGAAAAGCTGTCTTGTACCTTTGCATTTTTCTCCCAAACGAATTACACTAGAAAGAAAATTTTAAAGCCTCCTGTTAGACCATCATCTACACGGCATAGCCATGAATTTTCCAATGCGCAGCTCTTTGCAAAAGAGAGATATTGGCAAGGAAAAGCTGTCTTGTACCTTTGCATTTTTCTCCCAAACGAAGGTCACTAGAAAGAAAATTTTAAAGCCTCCTGTTAGGCCATCATCTACACGACATAGCCCTGAATTTTCCAATGCGCAGCTCTTTGCAAAAGAGAGATATTGGCAAGGAAAAGCTGTCTTGTACCTTTGCATTTTTCTCCCAAACGAAGGACACTAGAAAGAAAATTTTAAAGCCTCCTGTTAGGCCATCATCTACACGACATAGCCCTGAATTTTCCAATGAGCAGCTCTTTGCAAAAGAGAGATATTGGCAAGGAAAAGCTGTCTTGTACCTTTGCATTTTTCTCCCAAACGAAGGTCACTAGAAAGAAAATTTTAAAGCCTCCTGTTTGGCCATCATCTACACGACATAGCCCTGAATTTTCCAATGCGTAGCTCTTTGCATAAGAGAGATATTGGCAAGGAAAAGCTGTCTTGTACCTTTGCATTTTTCTCCCAAACGAAGGACACTAGAAAGAAAATTTTAAAGCCTCCTGTTAGGCCATCATCTACACGACATAGCCCTGAATTTTCCAATGCGCAGCTCTATGCAAAAGAGAGATATTGGCAAGGAAAAGCTGTCTTGTACCTTTGCATTTTTCTCCCAAACGAAGGTCACTAGAAAGAAAATTTTAAAGCCTCCTGTTAGGCCATCATCTACACGACATAGCCCCGAATTTTCCAATGCGTAGCTCTTTGCAAAAGAGAGATATTGGCAAGGAAAAGCTGTCTTGTACCTTTGCATTTTTCTCCCAAACGAAGGTCACTAGAAAGAAAATTTTAAAGCCTCCTGTTAGGCCATCATCTACACGACATAGCCCTGATTTTTCCAATGCGCAGCTCTTTGCAAAAGAGAGATATTGGCAAGAAAAAGCTGTCTTGTACCTTTGCATTTTTCTCCCAAACGAAGGACACTAGAATTAAAATTTTAAAGCCTCCTGTTAGGCCATCATCTACACGACATAGCCCTGAATTTTCCAATGCGCAGCTCTATGCAAAAGAGAGATATTGGCAAGGAAAAGCTGTCTTGTACCTTTGCATTTTTCTCCCAAACGAAGGTCACTAGAAAGAAAATTTTAAAGCCTCCTGTTAGGCCATCATCTACACGACATAGCCCTGAATTTTCCAATGCGTAGCTCTTTGCAAAAGAGAGATATTGGCAAGGAAAAGCTGTCTTGTACCTTTGCATTTTTCTCCCAAACGAAGGTCACTAGAAAGAAAATTTTAAAGCCTCTTGTTAGGCCATCATCTACACGACATAGCCCTGAATTTTCCAATGCGCAGCTCTTTGCAAAAGAGAGATATTGGCAAGGAAAAGCTGTCTTGTACCTTTGCATTTTTCTCCCAAACGAAGGTCACTAGAAAGAAAATTTTAAAGCCTCCTGTTAGGCCATCATCTACACGACATAGCCCTGAATTTTCCAATGCGCAGCTCTTTGCAAAAGAGAGATATTGGCAAGGAAAAGCTGTCTTGTACCTTTGCATTTTTCTCCCAAACGAAGGACACTAGAATTAAAATTTTAAAGCCTCCTGTTAGGCCATCATCTACACGACATAGCCCTGAATTTTCCAATGCGCAGCTCTATGCAAAAGAGAGATATTGGCAAGGAAAAGCTGTCTTGTACCTTTGCATTTTTCTCCCAAACGAAGGTCACTAGAAAGAAAATTTTAAAGCCTCCTGTTAGGCCATCATCTACACGACATAGCCCTGAATTTTCTAATGCATAGCTCTTTGCAAAAGAGAGATATTGGCAAGGAAAAGCTGTCTTGTACCTTTGCATTTTTCTCCCAAGCGAAGGTCACTAGAAAGAAAATTTTAAAGCCTCCTGTTAGGCCATCATCTACACGACATAGCCCTGAATTTTCCAATGCGCAGCTCTTTGCAAACGAGAGATATTGGCAAGGAAAAGCTGTCTTGTACCTTTGCATTTTTCTCCCAAACGAAGGACACTAGAAAGAAAATTTTAAAGCCTCCTGTTAGGCCATCATCTACACGACATAGCCCTGAATTTTCCAATGCGCAGCTCTTTGCAAAAGAGAGATATTGGCAAGAAAAAGCTGTCTTGTACCTTTGCATTTTTCTCCCAAACGAAGGACACTAGAATTAAAATTTTAAAGCCTCCTGTTAGGCCATCATCTACACGACATAGCCCTGAATTTTCCAATGCGCAGCTCTATGCAAAAGAGAGATATTGGCAAGGAAAAGCTGTCTTGTACCTTTGCATTTTTCTCCCAAACGAAGGTCACTAGAAAGAAAATTTTAAAGCCTCCTGTTAGGCCATCATCTACACGACATAGCCCTGAATTTTCCAATGCGTAGCTCTTTGCAAAAGAGAGATATTGGCAAGGAAAAGCTGTCTTGTACCTTTGCATTTTTCTCCCAAACGAAGGTCACTAGAAAGAAAATTTTAAAGCCTCTTGTTAGGCCATCATCTACACGACATAGCCCTGAATTTTCCAATGCGCAGCTCTTTGCAAAAGAGAGATATTGGCAAGGAAAAGCTGTCTTGTACCTTTGCATTTTTCTCCCAAACGAAGGTCACTAGAAAGAAAATTTTAAAGCCTCCTGTTAGGCCATCATCTACACGACATAGCCCTGAATTTTCCAATGCGCAGCTCTTTGCAAAAGAGAGATATTGGCAAGGAAAAGCTGTCTTGTACCTTTGCATTTTTCTCCCAAACGAAGGACACTAGAATTAAAATTTTAAAGCCTCCTGTTAGGCCATCATCTACACGACATAGCCCTGAATTTTCCAATGCGCAGCTCTATGCAAAAGAGAGATATTGGCAAGGAAAAGCTGTCTTGTACCTTTGCATTTTTCTCCCAAACGAAGGTCACTAGAAAGAAAATTTTAAAGCCTCCTGTTAGGCCATCATCTACACGACATAGCCCTGAATTTTCTAATGCGTAGCTCTTTGCAAAAGAGAGATATTGGCAAGGAAAAGCTGTCTTGTACCTTTGCATTTTTCTCCCAAGCGAAGGTCACTAGAAAGAAAATTTTAAAGCCTCCTGTTAGGCCATCATCTACACGACATAGCCCTGAATTTTCCAATGCGCAGCTCTTTGCAAACGAGAGATATTGGCAAGGAAAAGCTGTCTTGTACCTTTGCATTTTTCTCCCAAACGAAGGACACTAGAAAGAAAATTTTAAAGCCTCCTGTTAGGCCATCATCTACACGACATAGCCCTGAATTTTCCAATGCGCAGCTCTTTGCAAAAGAGAGATATTGGCAAGGAAAAGCTGTCTTGTACCATTGCATTTTTCTCCCAAACGAAGGACACTAGAAAGAAAATTTTAAAGCCTCCTGTTAGGCCATCATCTACACGACATAGCCCTGAATTTTCCAATGCGCAGCTCTTTGCAAAAGAGAGATATTGGCAAGGAAAAGCTGTCTTGTACCTTTGCATTTTTCTCCCAAACGAAGGACACTAGAATTAAAATTTTAAAGCCTCCTGTTAGGCCATCATCTACACGACATAGCCCTGAATTTTCCAATGCGCAGCTCTATGCAAAAGAGAGATATTGGCAAGGAAAAGCTGTCTTGTACCTTTGCATTTTTCTCCCAAACGAAGGACACTAGAAAGAAAATTTTAAAGCCTCCTGTTAGGCCATCATCTACACGACATAGCCCTGAATTTTCCAATGCGCAGCTCTTTGCAAAAGAGAGATATTGGCAAGGAAAAGCTGTCTTGTACCATTGCATTTTTCTCCCAAACGAAGGACACTAGAAAGAAAATTTTAAAGCCTCCTGTTAGACCATCATCTACACGGCATAGCCATGAATTTTCCAATGCTCAGCTCTTTGCAAAAGAGAGATATTGGCAAGGAAAAGCTATCTTGTACCTTTGTATTTTTCTCCCAAACGAAGGACACTAGAATTAAAATTTTAAAGCCTCCTGTTAGGCCATCATCTACCCGACATAGCCCTGAATTTTCCAATGCGCAGCTCTTTGCAAAAGAGAGATATTGTCAAGGAAAAGCTGTCTTGTACCTTTGCATTTTTCTCCCAAACGAAGGACACTAGAATTAAAATTTTAAAGCCTCCTGTTATGCCATCATCTACACGACATAGCGCTGAATTTTCCAATGCGCAGCTCTATGCAAAAGAGAGATATTGGCAAGGAAAAGCTGTCTTGTACCTTTGCATTTTTCTCCCAAACGAAGGTCACTAGAAAGAAAATTTTAAAGCCTCCTGTTAGGCCATCAGATGATGGCCTGTTAGGCCATCAGATGATGGCCTAAAAAATTGCATTTTTTTCTCCCAAACGAAGGACACTAGAAAGAAAATTTTAAAGCCTCCTGTTAGGCCATCATCTACACGACATAGCCCTGAATTTTCCAATACGTAGCTCTTTGCAAAAGAGAGATATTGGCAAGGAAAAGCTGTCTTGTACCTTTGCATTTTTCTCCCAAACGAAGGTCACTAGAAAGAAAATTTTAAAGCCTCCTGTTAGGCCATCATCTACACGTCATAGCCCTGAATTTTCCAATGCGTAGCTCTTTGCAAAAGAGAGATATTGGCAAGGAAAAGCTGTCTTGTACCTTTGCATTTTTCTCCCAAACGAAGGACACTAGAAAGAAAATTTTAAAGCCTCCTGTTAGGCCATCATCTACACGACATAGCCCTGAATTTTCCAATGCGCAGCTCTTTGCAAAAGAGAGATATTGGCAAGGAAAAGCTGTCTTGTACCTTTGCATTTTTCTCCCAAACGAAGGACACTAGAAAGAAAATTTTAAAGCCTCCTGTTAGGCCATCATCTACACGACATAGCCCTGAATTTTCCAATGCGCAGCTCTTTGCAAAAGAGAGATATTGGCAAGGAAAAGCTGTCTTGTACCTTTGCATTTTTCTCCCAAACGAAGGTCACTAGAAAGAAAATTTTAAAGCCTCCTGTTAGGCCATCATCTACACGACATAGCCCTGAATTTTCCAATGCGTAGCTCTTTGCAAAAGAGAGATATTGGCAAGGAAAAGCTGTCTTGTACCTTTGCATTTTTCTTCCAAACGAAGGACACTAGAAAGAAAATTTTAAAGCCTCCTGTTAGGCCATCATCTACACGACATAGCCCTGAATTTTCCAATGAGCAGCTCTTTGCAAAAGAGAGATATTGGCAAGGAAAAGCTGTCTTGTACCTTTGCATTTTTCTCCCAAACGAAGGTCACTAGAGAGAAAATTTTAAAGCCTCCTGTTTGGCCATCATCTACACGACATAGCCCTGAATTTTCCAATGCGTAGCTCTTTGCATAAGAGAGATATTGGCAAGGAAAAGCTGTCTTGTACCTTTGCATTTTTCTCCCAAACGAAGGACACTAGAAAGAAAATTTTAAAGCCTCCTGTTAGGCCATCATCTACACGACATAGCCCTGAATTTTCCAATGCGCAGCTCTTTGCAAAAGAGAGATATTGGCAAGGAAAAGCTGTCTTGTACCATTGCATTTTTCTCCCAAACGAATTACACTAGAAAGAAAATTTTAAAGCCTCCTGTTAGACCATCATCTACACGGCATAGCCATGAATTTTCCAATGCGCAGCTCTTTGCAAAAGAGAGATATTGGCAAGGAAAAGCTGTCTTGTACCTTTGCATTTTTCTCCCAAACGAAGGACACTAGAAAGAAAATTTTAAAGCCTCCTGTTAGACCATCATCTACACGGCATAGCCATGAATTTTCCAATGCGCAGCTCTTTGCAAAAGAGAGATATTGGCAAGGAAAAGCTATCTTGTACCTTTGTATTTTTCTCCCAAACGAAGGACACTAGAATTAAAATTTTAAAGCCTCCTGTTAGGCCATCATCTACACGACATAGCCCTGAATTTTCCAATGCGCAGCTCTTTGCAAAAGAGAGATATTGGCAAGGAAAAGCTGTCTTGTACCTTTGCATTTTTCTCCCAAACGAAGGACACTAGAATTTAAATTTTAAAGCCTCCTGTTAGGCCATCATCTACACGACATAGCCCTGAATTTTCCAATGCGCAGCTCTATGCAAAAGAGAGATATTGGCAAGGAAAAGCTGTCTTGTACCTTTGCATTTTTCTCCCAAACGAAGGTCACTAGAAAGAAAATTTTAAAGCCTCCTGTTAGGCCATCATCTACACGACATAGCCCCGAATTTTCCAATGCGTAGCTCTTTGCAAAAGAGAGATATTGGCAAGGAAAAGCTGTCTTGTACCTTTGCATTTTTCTCCCAAACGAAGGTCACTAGAAAGAAAATTTTAAAGCCTCCTGTTAGGCCATCATCTACACGACATAGCCCTGAATTTTCCAATGCGCAGCTCTTTGCAAAAGAGAGATATTGGCAAGAAAAAGCTGTCTTGTACCTTTGCATTTTTCTCCCAAACGAAGGACACTAGAATTAAAATTTTAAAGCCTCCTGTTAGGCCATCATCTACACGACATAGCCCTGAATTTTCCAATGCGCAGCTCTATGCAAAAGAGAGATATTGGCAAGGAAAAGCTGTCTTGTACCTTTGCATTTTTCTCCCAAACGAAGGTCACTAGAAAGAAAATTTTAAAGCCTCTTGTTAGGCCATCATCTACACGACATAGCCCTGAATTTTCCAATGCGCAGCTCTTTGCAAAAGAGAGATATTGGCAAGGAAAAGCTGTCTTGTACCTTTGCATTTTTCTCCCAAACGAAGGTCACTAGAAAGAAAATTTTAAAGCCTCCTGTTAGGCCATCATCTACACGACATAGCCCTGAATTTTCCAATGCGCAGCTCTTTGCAAAAGAGAGATATTGGCAAGGAAAAGCTGTCTTGTACCTTTGCATTTTTATCCCAAACGAAGGACACTAGAATTAAAATTTTAAAGCCTCCTGTTAGGCCATCATCTACACGACATAGCCCTGAATTTTCCAATGCGCAGCTCTATGCAAAAGAGAGATATTGGCAAGGAAAAGCTGTCTTGTACCTTTGCATTTTTCTCCCAAACGAAGGTCACTAGAAAGAAAATTTTAAAGCCTCCTGTTAGGCCATCATCTACACGACATAGCCCTGAATTTTCTAATGCGTAGCTCTTTGCAAAAGAGAGATATTGGCAAGGAAAAGCTGTCTTGTACCTTTGCATTTTTCTCCCAAGCGAAGGTCACTAGAAAGAAAATTTTAAAGCCTCCTGTTAGACCATCATCTACACGGCATAGCCATGAATTTTCCAATGCTCAGCTCTTTGCAAAAGAGAGATATTGGCAAGGAAAAGCTATCTTGTACCTTTGTATTTTTCTCCCAAACGAAGGACACTAGAATTAAAATTTTAAAGCCTCCTGTTAGGCCATCATCTACCCGACATAGCCCTGAATTTTCCAATGCGCAGCTCTTTGCAAAAGAGAGATATTGTCAAGGAAAAGCTGTCTTGTACCTTTGCATTTTTCTCCCAAACGAAGGACACTAGAATTAAAATTTTAAAGCCTCCTGTTATGCCATCATCTACACGACATAGCGCTGAATTTTCCAATGCGCAGCTCTATGCAAAAGAGAGATATTGGCAAGGAAAAGCTGTCTTGTACCTTTGCATTTTTCTCCCAAACGAAGGTCACTAGAAAGAAAATTTTAAAGCCTCCTGTTAGGCCATCAGATGATGGCCTGTTAGGCCATCAGATGATGGCCTAAAAAATTGAATTTTTTTCTCCCAAACGAAGGACACTAGAAAGAAAATTTTAAAGCCTCCTGTTAGGCCATCATCTACACGACATAGCCCTGAATTTTCCAATACGTAGCTCTTTGCAAAAGAGAGATATTGGCAAGGAAAAGCTGTCTTGTACCTTTGCATTTTTCTCCCAAACGAAGGTCACTAGAAAGAAAATTTTAAAGCCTCCTGTTAGGCCATCATCTACACGTCATAGCCCTGAATTTTCCAATGCGTAGCTCTTTGCAAAAGAGAGATATTGGCAAGGAAAAGCTGTCTTGTACCTTTGCATTTTTCTCCCAAACGAAGGACACTAGAAAGAAAATTTTAAAGCCTCCTGTTAGGCCATCATCTACACGACATAGCCCTGAATTTTCCAATGCGCAGCTCTTTGCAAAAGAGAGATATTGGCAAGGAAAAGCTGTCTTGTACCTTTGCATTTTTCTCCCAAACGAAGGACACTAGAAAGAAAATTTTAAAGCCTCCTGTTAGGCCATCATCTACACGACATAGCCCTGAATTTTCCAATGCGCAGCTCTTTGCAAAAGAGAGATATTGGCAAGGAAAAGCTGTCTTGTACCTTTGCATTTTTCTCCCAAACGAAGGTCACTAGAAAGAAAATTTTAAAGCCTCCTGTTAGGCCATCATCTACACGACATAGCCCTGAATTTTCCAATGCGTAGCTCTTTGCAAAAGAGAGATATTGGCAAGGAAAAGCTGTCTTGTACCTTTGCATTTTTCTTCCAAACGAAGGACACTAGAAAGAAAATTTTAAAGCCTCCTGTTAGGCCATCATCTACACGACATAGCCCTGAATTTTCCAATGAGCAGCTCTTTGCAAAAGAGAGATATTGGCAAGGAAAAGCTGTCTTGTACCTTTGCATTTTTCTCCCAAACGAAGGTCACTAGAGAGAAAATTTTAAAGCCTCCTGTTTGGCCATCATCTACACGACATAGCCCTGAATTTTCCAATGCGTAGCTCTTTGCATAAGAGAGATATTGGCAAGGAAAAGCTGTCTTGTACCTTTGCATTTTTCTCCCAAACGAAGGACACTAGAAAGAAAATTTTAAAGCCTCCTGTTAGGCCATCATCTACACGACATAGCCCTGAATTTTCCAATGCGCAGCTCTTTGCAAAAGAGAGATATTGGCAAGGAAAAGCTGTCTTGTACCATTGCATTTTTCTCCCAAACGAATTACACTAGAAAGAAAATTTTAAAGCCTCCTGTTAGACCATCATCTACACGGCATAGCCATGAATTTTCCAATGCGCAGCTCTTTGCAAAAGAGAGATATTGGCAAGGAAAAGCTGTCTTGTACCTTTGCATTTTTCTCCCAAACGAAGGACACTAGAAAGAAAATTTTAAAGCCTCCTGTTAGACCATCATCTACACGGCATAGCCATGAATTTTCCAATGCGCAGCTCTTTGCAAAAGAGAGATATTGGCAAGGAAAAGCTATCTTGTACCTTTGTATTTTTCTCCCAAACGAAGGACACTAGAATTAAAATTTTAAAGCCTCCTGTTAGGCCATCATCTACACGACATAGCCCTGAATTTTCCAATGCGCAGCTCTTTGCAAAAGAGAGATATTGGCAAGGAAAAGCTGTCTTGTACCTTTGCATTTTTCTCCCAAACGAAGGACACTAGAATTTAAATTTTAAAGCCTCCTGTTAGGCCATCATCTACACGACATAGCCCTGAATTTTCCAATGCGCAGCTCTATGCAAAAGAGAGATATTGGCAAGGAAAAGCTGTCTTGTACCTTTGCATTTTTCTCCCAAACGAAGGTCACTAGAAAGAAAATTTTAAAGCCTCCTGTTAGGCCATCATCTACACGACATAGCCCCGAATTTTCCAATGCGTAGCTCTTTGCAAAAGAGAGATATTGGCAAGGAAAAGCTGTCTTGTACCTTTGCATTTTTCTCCCAAACGAAGGTCACTAGAAAGAAAATTTTAAAGCCTCCTGTTAGGCCATCATCTACACGACATAGCCCTGAATTTTCCAATGCGCAGCTCTTTGCAAAAGAGAGATATTGGCAAGAAAAAGCTGTCTTGTACCTTTGCATTTTTCTCCCAAACGAAGGACACTAGAATTAAAATTTTAAAGCCTCCTGTTAGGCCATCATCTACACGACATAGCCCTGAATTTTCCAATGCGCAGCTCTATGCAAAAGAGAGATATTGGCAAGGAAAAGCTGTCTTGTACCTTTGCATTTTTCTCCCAAACGAAGGTCACTAGAAAGAAAATTTTAAAGCCTCTTGTTAGGCCATCATCTACACGACATAGCCCTGAATTTTCCAATGCGCAGCTCTTTGCAAAAGAGAGATATTGGCAAGGAAAAGCTGTCTTGTACCTTTGCATTTTTCTCCCAAACGAAGGTCACTAGAAAGAAAATTTTAAAGCCTCCTGTTAGGCCATCATCTACACGACATAGCCCTGAATTTTCCAATGCGCAGCTCTTTGCAAAAGAGAGATATTGGCAAGGAAAAGCTGTCTTGTACCTTTGCATTTTTATCCCAAACGAAGGACACTAGAATTAAAATTTTAAAGCCTCCTGTTAGGCCATCATCTACACGACATAGCCCTGAATTTTCCAATGCGCAGCTCTATGCAAAAGAGAGATATTGGCAAGGAAAAGCTGTCTTGTACCTTTGCATTTTTCTCCCAAACGAAGGTCACTAGAAAGAAAATTTTAAAGCCTCCTGTTAGGCCATCATCTACACGACATAGCCCTGAATTTTCTAATGCGTAGCTCTTTGCAAAAGAGAGATATTGGCAAGGAAAAGCTGTCTTGTACCTTTGCATTTTTCTCCCAAGCGAAGGTCACTAGAAAGAAAATTTTAAAGCCTCCTGTTAGGCCATCATCTACACGACATAGCCCTGAATTTTCCAATGCGCAGCTCTTTGCAAACGAGAGATATTGGCAAGGAAAAGCTGTCTTGTACCTTTGCATTTTTCTCCCAAACGAAGGACACTAGAAAGAAAATTTTAAAGCCTCCTGTTAGGCCATCATCTACACGACATAGCCCTGAATTTTCCAATGCGCAGCTCTTTGCAAAAGAGAGATATTGGCAAGGAAAAGCTGTCTTGTACCATTGCATTTTTCTCCCAAACGAAGGACACTAGAAAGAAAATTTTAAAGCCTCCTGTTAGGCCATCATCTACACGACATAGCCCTGAATTTTCCAATGCGCAGCTCTTTGCAAAAGAGAGATATTGGCAAGGAAAAGCTGTCTTGTACCTTTGCATTTTTCTCCCAAACGAAGGACACTAGAATTAAAATTTTAAAGCCTCCTGTTAGGCCATCATCTACACGACATAGCCCTGAATTTTCCAATGCGCAGCTCTATGCAAAAGAGAGATATTGGCAAGGAAAAGCTGTCTTGTACCTTTGCATTTTTCTCCCAAACGAAGGTCACTAGAAAGAAAATTTTAAAGCCTCCTGTTAGGCCATCATCTACACGACATAGCCCTGAATTTTCTAATGCGTAGCTCTTTGCAAAAGAGAGATATTGGCAAGGAAAAGCTGTCTTGTACCTTTGCATTTTTCTCCCAAGCGAAGGTCACTAGAAAGAAAATTTTAAAGCCTCCTGTTAGGCCATCATCTACACGACATAGCCCTGAATTTTCCAATGCGCAGCTCTTTGCAAACGAGAGATATTGGCAAGGAAAAGCTGTCTTGTACCTTTGCATTTTTCTCCCAAACGAAGGACACTAGAAAGAAAATTTTAAAGCCTCCTGTTAGGCCATCATCTACACGACATAGCCCTGAATTTTCCAATGCGCAGCTCTTTGCAAAAGAGAGATATTGGCAAGGAAAAGCTGTCTTGTACCATTGCATTTTTCTCCCAAACGAAGGACACTAGAAAGAAAATTTTAAAGCCTCCTGTTAGACCATCATCTACACGGCATAGCCATGAATTTTCCAATGCTCAGCTCTTTGCAAAAGAGAGATATTGGCAAGGAAAAGCTATCTTGTACCTTTGTATTTTTCTCCCAAACGAAGGACACTAGAATTAAAATTTTAAAGCCTCCTGTTAGGCCATCATCTACCCGACATAGCCCTGAATTTTCCAATGCGCAGCTCTTTGCAAAAGAGAGATATTGGCAAGGAAAAGCTGTCTTGTACCTTTGCATTTTTCTCCCAAACGAAGGACACTAGAATTAAAATTTTAAAGCCTCCTGTTATGCCATCATCTACACGACATAGCCCTGAATTTTCCAATGCGCAGCTCTATGCAAAAGAGAGATATTGGCAAGGAAAAGCTGTCTTGTACCTTTGCATTTTTCTCCCAAACGAAGGTCACTAGAAAGAAAATTTTAAAGCCTCCTGTTAGGCCATCAGATGATGGCCTGTTAGGCCATCAGATGATGGCCTAAAAAATTGCATTTTTTTCTCCCAAACGAAGGACACTAGAAAGAAAATTTTAAAGCCTCCTGTTAGGCCATCATCTACACGACATAGCCCTGAATTTTCCAATGCGCAGCTCTTTGCAAAAGAGAGATATTGGCAAGGAAAAGCTGTCTTGTACCTTTGCATTTTTCTCCCAAACGAAGGACACTAGAAAGAAAATTTTAAAGCCTCCTGTTAGGCCATCATCTACACGACATAGCCCTGAATTTTCCAATGCGCAGCTCTTTGCAAAAGAGAGATATTGGCAAGGAAAAGCTGTCTTGTACCTTTGCATTTTTCTCCCAAACGAAGGACACTAGAAAGAAAATTTTAAAGCCTCCTGTTAGGCCATCATCTACACGACATAGCCCTGAATTTTCCAATGCGCAGCTCTTTGCAAAAGAGAGATATTGGCAAGGAAAAGCTGTCTTGTACCATTGCATTTTTCTCCCAAACGAATTACACTAGAAAGAAAATTTTAAAGCCTCCTGTTAGACCATCATCTACACGGCATAGCCATGAATTTTCCAATGCGCAGCTCTTTGCAAAAGAGAGATATTGGCAAGGAAAAGCTGTCTTGTACCTTTGCATTTTTCTCCCAAACGAAGGACACTAGAAAGAAAATTTTAAAGCCTCCTGTTAGACCATCATCTACACGGCATAGCCATGAATTTTCCAATGCGCAGCTCTTTGCAAAAGAGAGATATTGGCAAGGAAAAGCTATCTTGTACCTTTGTATTTTTCTCCCAAACGAAGGACACTAGAATTAAAATTTTAAAGCCTCCTGTTAGGCCATCATCTACACGACATAGCCCTGAATTTTCCAATGCGCAGCTCTTTGCAAAAGAGAGATATTGGCAAGGAAAAGCTGTCTTGTACCTTTGCATTTTTCTCCCAAACGAAGGACACTAGAATTTAAATTTTAAAGCCTCCTGTTAGGCCATCATCTACACGACATAGCCCTGAATTTTCCAATGCGCAGCTCTATGCAAAAGAGAGATATTGGCAAGGAAAAGCTGTCTTGTACCTTTGCATTTTTCTCCCGAACGAAGGTCACTAGAAAGAAAATTTTAAAGCCTCCTGTTAGGCCATCATCTACACGACATAGCCCTGAATTTTCCAATGCGTAGCTCTTTGCAAAAGAGAGATATTGGCAAGGAAAAGCTGTCTTGTACCTTTGCATTTTTCTCCCAAACGAAGGTCACTAGAAAGAAAATTTTAAAGCCTCCTGTTAGGCCATCATCTACACGACATAGCCCTGAATTTTCCAATGCGCAGCTCTATGCAAAAGAGAGATATTGGCAAGGAAAAGCTGTCTTGTACCTTTGCATTTTTCTCCCAAACGAAGGTCACTAGAAAGAAAATTTTAAAGCCTCCTGTTAGGCCATCATCTACACGACATAGCCCTGAATTTTCTAATGCGTAGCTCTTTGCAAAAGAGAGATATTGGCAAGGAAAAGCTGTCTTGTACCTTTGCATTTTTCTCCCAAGCGAAGGTCACTAGAAAGAAAATTTTAAAGCCTCCTGTTAGGCCATCATCTACACGACATAGCCCTGAATTTTCCAATGCGCAGCTCTTTGCAAACGAGAGATATTGGCAAGGAAAAGCTGTCTTGTACCTTTGCATTTTTCTCCCAAACGAAGGACACTAGAAAGAAAATTTTAAAGCCTCCTGTTAGGCCATCATCTACACGACATAGCCCTGAATTTTCCAATGCGCAGCTCTTTGCAAAAGAGAGATATTGGCAAGGAAAAGCTGTCTTGTACCTTTGCATTTTTCTCCCAAACGAAGGTCACTAGAAAGAAAATTTTAAAGCCTCCTGTTAAGCCATCATCTACACGACATAGCCCTGAATTTTCCAATGCGCAGCTCTTTGCAAAAGAGAGATATTGGCAAGGAAAAGCTGTCTTGTACCTTTGCATTTTTCTCCCAAACGAAGGACACTAGAATTAAAATTTTAAAGCCTCCTGTTAGGCCATCATCTACACGACATAGCCCTGAATTTTCCAATGCGCAGCTCTATGCAAAAGAGAGATATTGGCAAGGAAAAGCTGTCTTGTACCTTTGCATTTTTCTCCCAAACGAAGGTCACTAGAAAGAAAATTTTAAAGCCTCCTGTTAGGCCATCATCTACACGACATAGCCCTGAATTTTCTAATGCGTAGCTCTTTGCAAAAGAGAGATATTGGCAAGGAAAAGCTGTCTTGTACCTTTGCATTTTTCTCCCAAGCGAAGGTCACTAGAAAGAAAATTTTAAAGCCTCCTGTTAGGCCATCATCTACACGACATAGCCCTGAATTTTCCAATGCGCAGCTCTTTGCAAACGAGAGATATTGGCAAGGAAAAGCTGTCTTGTACCTTTGCATTTTTCTCCCAAACGAAGGACACTAGAAAGAAAATTTTAAAGCCTCCTGTTAGGCCATCATCTACACGACATAGCCCTGAATTTTCCAATGCGCAGCTCTTTGCAAAAGAGAGATATTGGCAAGGAAAAGCTGTCTTGTACCATTGCATTTTTCTCCCAAACGAAGGACACTAGAAAGAAAATTTTAAAGCCTCCTGTTAGGCCATCATCTACACGACATAGCCCTGAATTTTCCAATGCGCAGCTCTTTGCAAAAGAGAGATATTGGCAAGGAAAAGCTGTCTTGTACCTTTGCATTTTTCTCCCAAACGAAGGACACTAGAATTAAAATTTTAAAGCCTCCTGTTAGGCCATCATCTACACGACATAGCCCTGAATTTTCCAATGCGCAGCTCTTTGCAAAAGAGAGCTATTGGCAAGGAAAAGCTGTCTTGTACCTTTGCATTTTTCTCCCAAACGAAGGTCACTAGAAAGAAAATTTTAAAGCCTCCTGTTAGGCCATCATCTACACGACATAGCCCTGAATTTTCTAATGCGTAGCTCTTTGCAAAAGAGAGATATTGGCAAGGAAAAGCTGTCTTGTACCTTTGCATTTTTCTCCCAAGCGAAGGTCACTAGAAAGAAAATTTTAAAGCCTCCTGTTAGGCCATCATCTACACGACATAGCCCTGAATTTTCCAATGCGCAGCTCTTTGCAAACGAGAGATATTGGCAAGGAAAAGCTGTCTTGTACCTTTGCATTTTTCTCCCAAACGATGGACACTAGAAAGAAAATTTTAAAGCCTCCTGTTAGGCCATCATCTACACGACATAGCCCTGAATTTTCCAATGCGCAGCTCTTTGCAAAAGAGAGATATTGGCAAGGAAAAGCTGTCTTGTACCATTGCATTTTTCTCCCAAACGAAGGACACTAGAAAGAAAATTTTAAAGCCTCCTGTTAGACCATCATCTACACGGCATAGCCATGAATTTTCCAATGCTCAGCTCTTTGCAAAAGAGAGATATTGGCAAGGAAAAGCTATCTTGTACCTTTGTATTTTTCTCCCAAACGAAGGACACTAGAATTAAAATTTTAAAGCCTCCTGTTAGGCCATCATCTACCCGACATAGCCCTGAATTTTCCAATGCGCAGCTCTTTGCAAAAGAGAGATATTGGCAAGGAAAAGCTGTCTTGTACCTTTGCATTTTTCTCCCAAACGAAGGACACTAGAATTAAAATTTTAAAGCCTCCTGTTATGCCATCATCTACACGACATAGCCCTGAATTTTCCAATGCGCAGCTCTATGCAAAAGAGAGATATTGGCAAGGAAAAGCTGTCTTGTACCTTTGCATTTTTCTCCCAAACGAAGGTCACTAGAAAGAAAATTTTAAAGCCTCCTGTTAGGCCATCAGATGATGGCCTGTTAGGCCATCAGATGATGGCCTAAAAAATTGCATTTTTTTCTCCCAAACGAAGGACACTAGAAAGAAAATTTTAAAGCCTCCTGTTAGGCCATCATCTACACGACATAGCCCTGAATTTTCCAATACGTAGCTCTTTGCAAAAGAGAGATATTGGCAAGGAAAAGCTGTCTTGTACCTTTGCATTTTTCTCCCAAACGAAGGTCACTAGAAAGAAAATTTTAAAGCCTCCTGTTAGGCCATCATCTACACGTCATAGCCCTGAATTTTCCAATGCGTAGCTCTTTGCAAAAGAGAGATATTGGCAAGGAAAAGCTGTCTTGTACCTTTGCATTTTTCTCCCAAACGAAGGACACTAGAAAGAAAATTTTAAAGCCTCCTGTTAGGCCATCATCTACACGACATAGCCCTGAATTTTCCAATGCGCAGCTCTTTGCAAAAGAGAGATATTGGCAAGGAAAAGCTGTCTTGTACCTTTGCATTTTTCTCCCAAACGAAGGACACTAGAAAGAAAATTTTAAAGCCTCCTGTTAGGCCATCATCTACACGACATAGCCCTGAATTTTCCAATGCGCAGCTCTTTGCAAAAGAGAGATATTGGCAAGGAAAAGCTGTCTTGTACCTTTGCATTTTTCTCCCAAACGAAGGTCACTAGAAAGAAAATTTTAAAGCCTCCTGTTAGGCCATCATCTACACGACATAGCCCTGAATTTTCCAATGCGTAGCTCTTTGCAAAAGAGAGATATTGGCAAGGAAAAGCTGTCTTGTACCTTTGCATTTTTCTTCCAAACGAAGGACACTAGAAAGAAAATTTTAAAGCCTCCTGTTAGGCCATCATCTACACGACATAGCCCTGAATTTTCCAATGCGCAGCTCTTTGCAAAAGAGAGATATTGGCAAGGAAAAGCTGTCTTGTACCTTTGCATTTTTCTCCCAAACGAAGGACACTAGAAAGAACATTTTAAAGCCTCCTGTTAGGCCATCATCTACACGACATAGCCCTGAATTTTCCAATGCGCAGCTCTTTGCAAAAGAGAGATATTGGCAAGGAAAAGCTGTCTTGTACCTTTGCATTTTTCTCCCAAACGAAGGTCACTAGAAAGAAAATTTTAAAGCCTCCTGTTAGGCCATCATTTACACGACATAGCCCTGAATTTTCCAATGCGTAGCTTTTTGCATAAGAGAGATATTGGCAAGGAAAAGCTGTCTTGTACCTTTGCATTTTTCTCCCAAACGAAGGACACTAGAAAGAAAATTTTAAAGCCTCCTGTTAGACCATCATCTACACGGCATAGCCATGAATTTTCCAATGCGCAGCTCTTTGCAAAAGAGAGATATTGGCAAGGAAAAGCTGTCTTGTACCTTTGCATTTTTCTCCCAAACGAAGGACACTAGAAAGAACATTTTAAAGCCTCCTGTTAGGCCATCATCTACACGACATAGCCCTGAATTTTCCAATGCGCAGCTCTATGCAAAAGAGAGATATTGGCAAGGAAAAGCTGTCTTGTACCTTTGCATTTTTCTCCCAAACGAAGGACACTAGAAAGAAAATTTTAAAGCCTCCTGTTAGGCCATCATCTACACGACATAGCCCTGAATTTTCCAATGCGCAGCTCTTTGCAAAAGAGAGATATTGGCAAGGAAAAGCTGTCTTGTACCTTTGCATTTTTCTCCCAAACGAATGTCACTAGAAAGAAAATTTTAAAGCCTCCTGTTAGGCCATCATCTACACGACATAGCCCTGAATTTTCCAATGCGTAGCTCTTTGCATAAGAGAGATATTGGCAAGGAAAAGCTGTCTTGTACCTTTGCATTTTTCTCCCAAACGAAGGACACTAGAAAGAACATTTTAAAAGCCTCCTGTTAGGCCATCATCTACACGACATAGCCCTGAATTTTCCAATGCGCAGCTCTTTGCAAAAGAGAGATATTGGCAATGAAAAGCTGTCCTGTACCATTGCATTTTTCTCCCAAACGAATTACACTAGAAAGAAAATTTTAAAGCCTCCTGTTAGACCATCATCTACACGGCATAGCCATGAATTTTCCAATGCGCAGCTCTTTGCAAAAGAGAGATATTGGCAAGGAAAAGCTGTCTTGTACCTTTGCATTTTTCTCCCAAACGAAGGACACTAGAAAGAAAATTTTAAAGCCTCCTGTTAGACCATCATCTACACGGCATAGCCATGAATTTTCCAATGCGCAGCTCTTTGCAAAAGAGAGATATTGGCAAGGAAAAGCTATCTTGTACCTTTGTATTTTTCTCCCAAACGAAGGACACTAGAATTAAAATTTTAAAGCCTCCTGTTAGGCCATCATCTACACGACATAGCCCTGAATTTTCCAATGCGCAGCTCTTTGCAAAAGAGAGATATTGGCAAGGAAAAGCTGTCTTGTACCTTTGCATTTTTCTCCCAAACGAAGGACACTAGAATTAAAATTTTAAAGCCTCCTGTTAGGCCATCATCTACACGACATAGCCCTGAATTTTCCAATGCGCAGCTCTATGCAAAAGAGAGATATTGGCAAGGAAAAGCTGTCTTGTACCTTTGCATTTTTCTCCCAAACGAAGGTCACTAGAAAGAAAATTTTAAAGCCTCCTGTTAGGCCATCATCTACACGACATAGCCCTGAATTTTCCAATGCGTAGCTCTTTGCAAAAGAGAGATATTGGCAAGGAAAAGCTGTCTTGTACCTTTGCATTTTTCTCCCAAACGAAGGTCACTAGAAAGAAAATTTTAAAGCCTCCTGTTAGGCCATCATCTACACGACATAGCCCTGAATTTTCCAATGCGCAGCTCTTTGCAAAAGAGAGATATTGGCAAGGAAAAGCTGTCTTGTACCTTTGCATTTTTCTCCCAAACGAAGGACACTAGAATTAAAATTTTAAAGCCTCCTGTTAGGCCATCATCTACACGACATAGCCCTGAATTTTCCAATGCGCAGCTCTATGCAAAAGAGAGATATTGGCAAGGAAAAGCTGTCTTGTACCTTTGCATTTTTCTCCCAAACGAAGGTCACTAGAAAGAAAATTTTAAAGCCTCCTGTTAGGCCATCATCTACACGACATAGCCCTGAATTTTCCAATGCGCAGCTCTTTGCAAAAGAGAGATATTGGCAAGGAAAAGCTGTCTTGTACCTTTGCATTTTTCTCCCAAACGAAGGACACTAGAAAGAAAATTTTAAAGCCTCCTGTTAGGCCATCATCTACACGACATAGCCCTGAATTTTCCAATGCGCAGCTCTTTGCAAAAGAGAGATATTGGCAAGGAAAAGCTGTCTTGTACCTTTGCATTTTTCTCCCAAACGAAGGTCACTAGAAAGAAAATTTTAAAGCCTCCTGTTAGGCCATCATCTACACGACATAGCCCTGAATTTTCCAATGCGTAGCTCTTTGCATAAGAGAGACATTGGCAAGGAAAAGCTGTCTTGTACCTTTGCATTTTTCTCCCAAACGAAGGACACTAGAAAGAAAATTTTAAAGCCTCCTGTTAGGCCATTATCTACACGACATAGCCCTGAATTTTCCAATGCGCAGCTCTTTGCAAAAGAGAGATATTGGCAAGGAAAAGCTGTCCTGTACCATTGCATTTTTCTCCCAAACGAATTACACTAGAAAGAAAATTTTAAAGCCTCCTGTTAGACCATCATCTACACGGCATAGCCATGAATTTTCCAATGCGCAGCTCTTTGCAAAAGAGAGATATTGGCAAGGAAAAGCTGTCTTGTACCTTTGCATTTTTCTCCCAAACGAAGGACACTAGAAAGAAAATTTTAAAGCCTCCTGTTAGACCATCATCTACACGGCATAGCCCTGAATTTTCCAATGCGCAGCTCAATGCAAAAGAGAGATATTGGCAAGGAAAAGCTGTCTTGTACCTTTGCATTTTTCTCCCAAACGAATTACACTAGAAAGAAAATTTTAAAGCCTCCTGTTAGACCATCATCTACACGGCATAGCCATGAATTTTCCAATGCGCAGCTCTTTGCAAAAGAGAGATATTGGCAAGGAAAAGCTGTCTTGTACCTTTGCATTTTTCTCCCAAACGAAGGTCACTAGAAAGAAAATTTTAAAGCCTCCTGTTAGGCCATCATCTACACGACATAGCCCTGAATTTTCCAATGCGCAGCTCTTTGCAAAAGAGA
>NW_026970195.1:300000-401052 GCF_028390025.1 Pseudophryne corroboree | reverse complement strand
ACCACGCCTCCTGTTTCTCCGTTGCCGACCCCATTTTGAAGCCCTGCCCACGCACCGCTCCATCTCCGACTTGGAAATGGAGTGTTGCTGACCCCCCCCCCCCCCCAGCACCGATTGACAGTCAGAGGCGATCGCATTAACTGCGGGGTGCCACAGAAAATGCAGGCGCATGCGTATGCTCTTAGCAATTTTTGCAGTTGGACTGCTTATTGCGATTGCAATCCAACCTGAATCAGGCTCTATTACCTATCACAATGCACTGCGGGTAGTACAAAATGGGGTTAATATAAGAGAAAACCCCCCAGAGCTGTGCTCCTTAACTGTCCCTGGTGGCTAGTGGAGCGGCTGCCCAGTAATCAGTGTCCACGCCAGTGCGCACATGGCCCGCCCCCTACAGCCACGCTGGATCACGGTATAGTGTGGGCACAGAAGTCCCTTACCTCCCTTTCATCAGCGGCCTCGTGATCCCGGAGGGCGGTGTGTGTGTGACTGACCTTAGGAAGAAACCGGAGCCTCCGCTGCAGTGACCCAGCAACCAGGGCGCGGGAGTATACTGCGCCGCTGGGAGTGATGGAGCTGCAGTAAAGATGTCTATTAGACCTAGCCTGCTGCAGCCCTTGTAGATTCTTATAAAAAAAAGTTCTTCTTTTCTTGTCAAAATTAATAGCTAAGAATAGGCTGCCTGAGGCAGCCCCCTCTTAAGTGTCCTGCTACTGAAGGCACCAACTACAAACTGAGCTCCCTGTTCATGGAAGCGAGGTTATAGAGGAGGGGGCGCTGAGCATCTTGGGAACAGTCAAAAGCTTTGAGCCTGTTGGTGCCTCAGATCAAGATCCTACTCTACACCCCAATGTGAATCCTTGTGGAGTCCAGTGTACCCCACAGAAGAAATGAATGTGTCACACCCATTGGCAGCAACATTAGAATAGCTGCTGATGGGCACAATTGAGAAAGGAAGGGGGGAAAACATTTGAATCCAGCACATATATGTAATTTGAATATGTAATTTGTACCTTCCTACTTTAAAATGTAATGGATGAACCTCACCCTGTGAGAACTATCTTCATGATCAAGAGATCTCATACGCAAGAAAAGCATGTGCTGGGATAGGGCTGTGGAGGGCGGCTGCTCGGGCACACACCTGTCAAGTTAAGGAGATTCAACTGAGGAAGCACAAGGGAACTGCAGGGAGACCACATATTTTCAGATGAACATGAGAGGGCGGAAAGCTGCCTAATACTGAAGCACCCTCAAACATCAAACCATATGCAACAACTAGTACAAGCATTCCTGGGGAAAGGTCTGCAGCAGACGGATTTGCATACAGTGATGTCATCCAAGCAATGGGCATAGTTGGCTGCAACCCTCGTCTGCATATGAAAAGAGAAAATGGTCACGCAGGGCATGGCGGCCTTTGTGGGGTTGCGCTTGGATGACCCCTAGATCGCTTTATACACCCCCATCAGTGTGGGGCTCATGTTGGCCATGCCCAAGCCCCTGAAGCATTCAAGCTGATTTCTTGCAGCAGCTGGACCCAGTAACAGCTCCAGAGTTGCTCTACAAGACAAGTAAAAGGGTGTGAGCCCTGCAGCACCACCTGTAGTTTGCATACACACATATATAGGACAGCATCTCTTATATGCCCCAGGGGCAATAAAATAGTAGCCTTATCTAGGGTATCCGTCCATGCCGCTACAGCACTACACACCCAGGCCGACGCAATTGCCGGTCTGAGTAAGGTACCTGAATGTGTATAAATGGACTTCAGGGTAATCTCCTGTTTGCGGTCAGCAGACTCTTTGAGGGTAGCCGTATCCTGGGACGGGAGGGCTACCTTCTTGGATAAGCGTGTTAATGCTTTGTCCACCCAAGGGGAGGATTCCCATCGTAACCTATCCGTTGATGGGAAAGGGGAATCCTTTTGAAAATCTGCAGGAGATTCCCAAGCTTTTTCACATAACTCGTTCAGCTCGTGTGAGGGGGGAAAGGTTACCTCAGGCTTCTTTCCCTTGTACATATGTACCCTCTTGTCAGGGACAGGGGGCTCCTCTGTGATGTGCAAAACATCTTTTATTGCCATAATCATATATCAAATGTATTTTGCCAATTTTGGCTGTAACTTTGCATCATCGTAATCGACACTGGAGTCAGAATCCGTGTCGGTATCTGTGTCAACAATCTGGATAGTGGGCGCTTATGAGACCCTGACAGTCCCTGCGACATAGGATTAGGCATTGGTTGAGACCCTGACTGTCCCAAAGCTTCTGCCTTGTCTAATCTTTTGTGCAATGAGTTTACACTAGCATTTAAAACATTCCACATATCCATCCAATCAGGTGTCGGCGGAGACACCACGTTCATTTGCTCCCGCTCCTCTCTAATATAGCCTTCTTCCTCAGACATGTCGACACACGCGTACCGACACACCACACACACAGGGAATACTTTTACTGAAGACATTTCCCCCACAAGGCCCTTTGGAGAGACAGAGAGAGAGTATGCCAGCACATACCCCAGCGCTATATAACCCAGGAATAGCACAGTAACTTAATGTTTGAACAATCGGTGAGGGGGAACATCTTGAAACCCCAGTTTGTACCCTTGGGACACTATTTGTAAAACACACGAGTCCATGTCCGAATGAATCCAGAACTGACTGAAGAGTTTTAGACGTGCCCCCACTGGTGCGGGCTCCTGCAAGAGAGCCCCAGCGTCATGCAGTGGATTTGGCAGAAGCAGAGGATGATCTCTGCTCCTGCGATCTTGAAGAGGATGCAGACCTCTTCTCTCTTCTCCTTCCTCTACCTGCAAAGAAAGGGGAATCTTAACTTCTTGCATATCTATTGGGCCGAAATGACTGCATCAGATAATGATGCGTCTTCATCCGTTGGGAGGGAACATAGGGCAAGAAGGTTGACTTACCTGCGGGAGCTGCCGAGATCAAATTAACTAGGCAGTCACCAAACAAGGCTTCACCTTCATAGGGAAGAGACTCCCTTTCTTCTTGGAGTCAGCATCAGCATTCTCTTGGTGAATCCACAATGCCCTCCTATCCGACACTGCCATGAAATTGGCCCGTGAACTCAAGAGTCCTATATCCCTTGCAGTCTCACGTAAGTATGCTGCAGTGTCCTTGATATGATACAACGTAAGGAGTATCCCATCTCTCCAGGGTATCTATATCGGATGACAAGGTATTCGACCAATTCTTGAATACTACTACTCACCCATGCACATGTAATGGCAGGTCTAAGTAATGTACCCGTGGTTACATAACTAGAAATAATGTAGCTTCCTGCATACGATCCGCTGGATTTGTGACAGGGCCCCGTGCAGAACAGGGGGTGACTCCCACTTTATTCTGTCCGCGGCGGGAAATGAATAAACAACCAGAATCCTTTTGGGGATTTGAAACCATCTTGTCGAGCTGGCCCAGACTTTCTCAAACAGAGATGGAGGAACGTTACATCAGCTTTCATTATATATCTATATATACATACATATAGACCCCTTTGTCAGGAACAGCAGGGTCTTCAGTGATTTTAATATGTCCTTAATATCCACAATCATGTACTGAATGCTCCTTGCCAATATTGGATCTAATCAGGAAACATTATGGTCGACATAAGTATCAGTATCCGTGTCAGTATCAGTGTGTAGTAACTGGGCAAAATAACATTTTTGCGACCCAGCGGGGCCTGAGGGAAAAGAAACATAGCCATGAATATCACATCTATTCTCTACGTCTGTGTCTGGGACACAGATTTATCCAACCTTACTCTGATATTACTGAAACATTTACCCAGTCAGTTATTGGTGGTGCCAACAGGGCCACCATCATATGTCTGCATTCCTAATATAGTTTCCTCTTGGGAAAAAAATTCAGCCACCGACATGTTGACACACATATACCAAGTACCCACAGACACACCGGCTTATGGGGGACAGACCGTCAGTAAATCTGTCAGAGGGACACAGAGGATTTTTCAGCTCACAATCCAGCGCCAAAAGTACACAGTCTGGGAAATAATAAACTCTATAGTGATAGACTTGTAATGCTCTAAAGATGTTCTGGTGAGGTGAGGAAGAAGCCCCGCCGCTGTAATGGCGCGTATCTGTCCCGCTCAGAAATAATTAATTACGCTAGTGGGGTAAGGACAGTGCCCAGGCACTAATGTCCACTTTTTCCAGCCTTTTGTGAGGAATTTATGCTGCCCAGGGTGCCCCCCCCCCCCGTGCCCTGCACCCTGCAGTGCCTGTGTTTGTGTGTGAGCATGGCGCGCAGCGTTCCGCTCGCTGCTCGGTACCTCAGAATGCCGTCACTGAAGAAGAAGTCTTCTGTTCTTCTGCTACTCACCTGTCTTCTGGCTCTGTAAGGGGGTGACGGCAGGCTGCGGGAGTGTGCATCTAGGCGTACCCAGCGATCAGCACCCTCAGGAGCTAATGGTGTCCTGTCAGCCTGAAGCAGAGCCATTGAACTCACTAGAAGTTGGTCATACTTCTCTCCCCTAAGTCCCACGAAGCAGGGAGACTGTTGCCAGCAGCCTCCCTGAAAATAAAAAAAACTAACAAGTCTTTTCAGAGAAACTCAGTAGAGCTCCCCTGTAGTGCATCCAGTATCACTGCGCACAATACTAAAACTGGAGTCTGGAGGAGGGGCATAGAGGGAGGAGACAGTTCACACCCTTTGAAAGTCTTAAAGTGCCCATGTCTCCTGCGGATCCCGTCTATACCCCATGGTTCTTAATGTGACCCCAGCATCCTCTAGGACGTATGAGAAAACAAATAACGCACACACGAGGAGGAGAGAACTAAGGAAGCTATAAGGAGAAGAGGGGAGGGAGGGGGGGTTGAAAGGTAAGGTAGTAAAGGCATATTGGATAAACTACAACCTTATACATATTCATTAATGTACCAGTAGTTAGAAGTAGAAGAGCTCTAACAGAAACCACAAAGCTTATCTAAAGCCACACCACACTGGATATGCCCAATCTCATTTGATTTTTGAAGCAAAGCAGTATTGGACTTTGTTAATACATGGATGGGAGACTGCTTGGTAGTATCAGATTCTTTAGGTGTTTTTAAACTACCAACACCATTTTCTTGGTACATTTAATTTTTACATGTATTCTTTTATGTACCAGAAGTTAGAAGTAGAAGAGCTGTAACAGAAACCACCAGCTCATCTACAGCCACAGCACACTGGATTTGCCCAATCTCTCCTGATCATGGAAGCTGAGCAGTGTTGGTCCTGGTTTTAGTACTTGGATGGGAGACCACAAGGAAATACCAGGAGCTGTGTGTATTTTTACAATACTAACACCGTTCTCTTGATGCATTCCATTTTGAAACATTGGGGCAGATCTATTAAGCCTGGTGAACTGATAAAGTGCAAGGTGATAAAGTACCAGCCAGTCAGCTCCTAACTGTCATTTTTCAAACCCAGCCTGTGACATGGCAATTAGGAGCTGATTGGCTGGTACTTTATCACCATGCAAATTATCATTTCACCAGGTTTAATAAATCGGCTGCTTACTCATTTATGTACGAGTAGTTAGAAGTAGAAGAACTCTAACAGAAACCACTAAGCTCATCTACAGCCACACCACACTGTATATGCCCAATATCACCTGATTTTGGGCCTGGTTTGTTCTTGGATGTGAGACCACCTGGGAATACCAGGTGCTGTAGTTAGTTTTATACTACCAACACCGTTCTCTTGATGCATTATATTTTGAAACTTATTCATTGATGTACCAGTAGTTAGAAGTAGAAGTTAGAAACAGCAAAAATCATCTACAGCCGCATCACACTGGATATGTCCAATCTCATCTGATGTTGGAAGCTAAGCAGTGTTGTGCCTGGTTAGTTTTTGGATCTCAGGTCCTGCCTTCTGGTTTGGCCACGGCACCTCGGAAATTCACCAAGGTCATGGCCGTGATGACGACCCTTCACCATCGGTGGACCAGGGAGGAATCTCTCCTCCCGATAAACATTCTGGAATTGCGGGCAGTGTTCAATTCATTGACACTGGCCCTGCCTCTAGTACAGAACAGGCCTGTTCAAGTACAATCGGACAACGACACCACGGTAGTGTACACAAATCATCAAGGCGGCACTCGAAATTGCATGGCAAAGCTAAAAGTATCAAAAATCCTCAGTTGGGTAGAACGTCATCTGCCAGCAATATCGGCAGTGTTCATTCCCGGAGTCCTCAACTGGGAAGCGGATTTCCTCAGTCGTCAGTACGTTCACGCTGGAGAGTGGAGAGGCCGCAGCAGAAATGTCTGCACTGGTGTCAGTAGGTGACTGAGGCAGGGATGACTGGGAGATAGTGGGTGACTGAAGCATGTATGACTGGGAGATAGTGGGTGACTGAGGCCGGGGTGACTGGGAGATAGTCAGTGACTAAGGCAGGGGTGATAGGGATATAGTGGATGACTGTGGCAGGGGTGACAGGGACAGTAGGAGACTGAGGCAGGGGTGACAGGGATAGTGGGTGACTGAGGCAGGGGTGATAGGGTGACAGTGGGTGACTGAGGCAGAGGTGACAGGGATAGTGGGTGACTGAGGTAGGGGTGATATGGAGATAGTGGTTGACTGAGGCAGGGGTGACAGAGATAGTGGGTGACTAAAGCAGGGGTGACTGGTATAGTAGGTGACTGAGGCAGGGGTCGCAGGTATAGTGGTTAACTGAGGCAGCGGTGACTGGGAGATAGTGGGTAACTGGGGCAGGGGTGACAGGGAAAGTGTGTGACTCAGGCAGGGGTGATAGGGAGATAGTGGGCAGCAGATCACTGCCTCGCTGACAGCAGCACATCCCTGCTTCACTGACAGCAGCACATCCCTGCCTCATTGACAGCAGCACATACCTGCCTCACTTATAGCAGCACATCCCTGCCTCACTGGCAGCAGCAGATCCCTGCCTCACTGGCAGCAGCAGATCACTGCTTCACTGACAGCAGCACATCCCTGCCTCACTGGCAGCAGCAGATCCCTGCCTTACTGACAGCTGTATTCAGACCTGATCTCTGCTGTGCATATTCACACAACAGGAGATCAGGTCTGAAGTGTGTGTGTGTGTGTGTGCTGGTGCCGCAGTGCACCGGCACATGCCAGAGATGCGATCAGCATCTCTGCCCAGTGAGCGCCTCTGCCAACACATACTTATCTTGCATATGAGATCTCTTGATCATGAAGATAGTTCTCACAGGGTGAGGTTCATCCATTACATTTTAAAGTAGGAAGGTACAAATTACATATTCAAATTACATATATGTGCTGGATTCAAATGTTTTTCCCCCTTCCTTTCTCCATTGTGCCCATCAGCAGCTATTCTAATGTTGCTGCCAATGGGTGTGACACATTCATTTCTTCTGTGGGGTACACTGGACTCCACAAGGATTCACATTGTGGTGTAGAGTAGGATCTTGATCTGAGGCACCAACAGGCTCAAAGCTTTTGACTGTTCCCAAGATGCTCAGCGCCCCCTGCTCTATAACCTCGCTTCCATGAACAGGGAGCTCAGTTTGTAGTTGGTGCCTTCAGTAGCAGGACACTTAACAGGGGGCTGCCTCAGGCAGCCTATACTTAGCTATTAATTTTGACAAGAAAAGAAGAACTTTTTTTATAAGAATGTACAAGGGCTGCAGCAGGCTAGGTCTAATAGACATCTTTACTGCAGCTCCATCACTCCCAGCGGCGCAGTATACTCCCGTGCCCTGGTTGCTGGGTCACTGCAGCGGAGGCTCCGGTTTCTTCCTAAGGTCAGTCACACACACACCGCCCTCCGGGATCACGAGGCCGCTGATGAAAGGGAGGTAAGGGGCTTCTGTGCCCACACTATACCGTGATCCAGCATGGCTGTAGGGGGCGGGCCGTGTGCGCACTGGCGTGGACACTGATTACTGGGCAGCCGCTCCACTAGCCACCAGGGACAGTTAAGGAGCACAGCTCTGGGGGGTTTTCTCCTATATTAACCCCATTTTGTACTACCTGCAGTGCATTGTGATAGGTAATAGAGCCTGATTCAGGTTGGATTGCAATCACAATAAGCAATCCAACTGCAAAAATTGCTAAGAGCATACGCATGCGCCTGCATTTTCTGTGACTGTCAATCGGTGCGGGGGGGGGGGGGGGGTCAGCAACACTCCATTTCAAAGTCGGAGATGGAGCGGTGCGGGGGCAGGGCTTCAACGGAGAAACAGGAGGCGTGGTCAGAGCGGCTGCATGACATCACATGCAGCCGTTGCGATCACAAAAATGGTGGCGGCTTCCTGCGCACACGTACAGTCTGCACCAACAGGAGGCTAACCCATTTTTTATGATCACGCTGAACTGCACTGCGACTGCAATTTATTTGTAAATATTTTAAGTTTTTCTTCAGGGACTTACACAAAAGATGCTTGGGGCTACTAACACATGGGTAAGCCACGTAAAGCTTCCCATGGGTCAGTGGCATCACAACGGGGTTGCGGCCCACACCCGAGTGTCACCCGCCAAGGGGGGTGACACCAAAGTGCCGGCTCCTCTTCAGTGACAGAATATGGGTGTTTCACTGTGACATTACGTGCAACACCCAGTTTCTGTCACTGTGCAGGAGCCAGCACCACTCACACACTAGTCCCCGGGTGCAGCACTCAACCCCCGGGATACCCGGAGCAACAAAATGGAGATTCAGGCCAACAGGCCACACCCCTACCTATGAGACCATGCCTCCATTTTACCATTGCGCTGCTTATCTGCGCGCACTGCTTTACAATCTCCCTCGCTGCCTCTCTGGGTGTCACCAATGATAGTGACACCTTTGCCATGCTTGTAGCAGCTGGTCCTAAGATCTACGCCTCCAGCCCTGAGTGTTTGCCCTTGTGACTTGTTGATCATCATAGCGAAGCAGATTCTTACAGAAAACTGCAGGGGCTTAGATTGAAAAGAAAAACATTGACGAACCCATCATTTCAGCAACAGGGTCTGCCACACGGCTGACTGAAATGACTGGTTGGTTTGGACCCCCACCAAAAAAGAAGCAATCAATCTCTCCTTGCACAAACTGGCTCTACAGAGGCAAGATGTCCACCTCATCATCCTCCGATTCCTCACCCCTTTCACTGTGTACATCGCCCTCCTCACAGATTATTAATTCGTCCCCACTGGAATCCACCATCTCAGATCCCTGTGTACTTTCTGGAGGCAATTGCTGGTGAATGTCTCCACGGAGGAATTGATTATAATTAATTTTGATGATCATCATCTTCTCCACATTTTCTGGAAGTAACCTTGTACGCCGATTGCTGACAAGGTGAGCGGCTGCACTAAACACTCTTTTGGAGTACACACTGGAGGGAGGGCAACTTAGGTAGAATAAAGCCAGTTTGTGCAAGGGCCTCCAAATTGCCTCTTTTTCCTGCCAGTATACATACGGACTGTCTGACGTGCCTACCTGGATGCGGTCACTCATATAATCCTCCACCATTCTTTCAAAGGTGACAGAATCATATGCAGTGACAGTAGACGACATGTCAGTAATCGTTGCCAGGTCCTTCAGTCCGGACCAGATGTCAGCACTCACTCCAGACTGCCCTGCATCACCGCCAGCGGGTGGGCTCGGAATTCTTAGCCTTTTCCTCGCACCCCCAGTTGCGGGAGAATGTGAAGGAGGAGCTGTTGACGGGTCACGTTCCGCTTGACTTGACAATTTTCTCACCAGCAGGTCTTTGAACCTCTACAGACTTGTGTCTGCAGGAAAGAGAGATACAATGTAGGTTTTAAATCTAGGATCGAGCACGGTGGCCAAAATGTATTGCTCTGATTTCAACAGATTGAATCCTGGTTAAGCGAATTAAGGGCTCCATCCACAAGTCCCACATGCCTAGCGGAATCGCTCTGTTTTAGCTCCTCCTTCAATGTCTCCAGCTTCTTCTGCAAAAGCCTGATGAGGGGAATGACCTGACTCAGGCTGGCAGTGTCTGAACTGACTTCACGTGTGGCAAGTTCAAAGGACTGCAGAACCTTGCACAACGTTGAAATCATTCTCCACTGCGCTTGAGTCAGGTGCATTCCCCCTCCTTTGCCTATATCGTGGGTAGATGTATAGGCTTGAATGGCCTTTTGCTGCTCCTCCATCCTCTGAAGCATATAGAGGGTTGAATTCCACCTCGTTACCACCTCTTGCTTCAGAGGATGGCAGGGCAGGTTCAGGAATGTTTGGTGGTGCTCCAGTCTTCGGCACGCGGTGGCTGAATGCAGAAAGTGGCCCGCAATTCTTCGGGCCACCGACAGCATCTCTTGCACGCCCCTGTCGTTTTTTAAATAATTCTGCACCACCAAGTTCAATGTATGTGCAAAACATGGGACGTGCTGGAATTTGCCCAGATGTAATGCACGCACAATATTGGTGGCGTTGTCCGATGTCACAAATCCCCAGGAGAGTTCAATTGGGGTAAGCCATTCTGCGATGATGTTCCTCAGTTTCCGTAAGTGGTTGTCAGCTGTGTGCCTCTTATGGAAAGCGGTGATACAAAGCGTAGCCTGCCTAGGAACGAGTTGGCAATTGCGAGATGCTGCTACTGGTGCCGCCGCTGCTGTTCTTGCTGCGGGAGGCAATACATCTACCCAGTGGGCTGTCACAGTCATATAGTCCTGAGTCTGCCCTGCTCCACTTAACCACAGACAAGTGGACATTGGGTACAACTGCATTTTTTAGGACACTGGTGACTCTTTTTCTGAGGTCTGTGTACATTTTCGGTATCGCCTGCCTAGAGAAATGGAACCTAGAGGGTATTTGGTACCGGGGACACAGTACCTCAATCAAGTCTCTAGTTGCCTCTAAATTAACGATGGATACCGGAACCACGTTTCTCACCACCCAGACCTGAGTTATCCGCTTTGCAGCAGGATGACTGCTGTGATATTTCATCTTCCTCGCAAAGGACTGTTGGACAGTCAATTGCTTACTGGAAGAAGTACAAGTGGTCTTCCGACTTCCCCTCTGGGATGACGATCGACTCCCAGCAGCAACAACAGCAGCGCCAGCAGCAGTAGGCGTTACACTCAAGGATGCATCGGAGGAATCCCAGGCAGGAGAGGACTCGTCAGACTTGCCAGTGACATGGCCTGCAGGACTATTGGCTCTCCTGTCTAAGGAGGAAATTGACACTGAGGGAGTTGGTGGTGTGGTTTGCAGGAGCTTGGTTACAAGCGGAAGGGATTTAGTGGTTAGTGGACTGCTTCCGCTGTCATCCAAAGTTTTTGAACTTGTCACTGACTTATGATGAATGCGCTGCAGGTGACGTATAAGGGAGGATGTTCCGAGGTGGTTAACGTCCTTATCCCTACTTATTACAGCTTGACAAAGGCAACACACGGCTTGACACCTGTTGTCCGCATTTGTGTACAGGATGCATACCTTCATGTCCCCATTTATCCACCTCATCAGGCGTAACTCAGATTTGCGGTACAGGACTGTCATTGCCAATTTCAGACGTTGCTGTTTGGTCTCTCCATGGCCCTGAGAATTTTCACCAAGGTAATGGCGGAAATGATGGTGCTCCTGTGCAAGCAAGGTGTCACAATTAGCCCGTACTTGGGCGATCTCATAAAAGCGAGATCAAGAGAGCAGTTGCTGAACAGCGTATCACTTTCACTGAAAGTGTTACAGCAACACAGCTGGATTCTCAATATCCCGAAGTCGCAGTTGATTCCTACTACTCGTCTGTCTTTCTTGGGCATGATTCTGGACACAGACCAGAAGAGGGTTTATCTCCTGATAGAAAAGGCCCAGGAACTCATGACTCTTGTCAGGAACCTATTGAAACCAAAACTTGTGTCAGTGCATCACTGCACTCGAGTCCTGGGAAAGATGGTGGCATCATACGAGGCCATTCCATTCGGCAGGTTCCATGCGAGGACTTTCCAATGGGACCTACTGGACAAGTGGTCCGGGTCACATTTACAGATGCATTGGTTGATCACCCTGTCCCCCAGGGTCAGGGTATCACTCTTGTGGTGGCTGCAGAGTGCTCACCTTCTCGAGGGACGCAGATTCAGCATTCAGGGCTGGATCCTGGTGACCACAGACGCAAGCCTCCAAGGTTGGGGAGCAGTCACACAGGGAAGAAATTTCCAAGGTCTTTGGTCAAGTCAAGAGACTTGTCTTCACATCAACATCCTGGAACTAAGGGCCATATACAATGCCCTACGTCAAGCGGAGACCTTACTTTGCGACCAACTGGTTCTGATCCAGTCAGACAACGTCACCGCAGTGGCTCATGTAAACCGCCAAGGCGGCACAAGAAGCAGAGTGGCGATGGCACAAGCCACCAGAATTCTTCGCTGGGTGGAGAATCACGCAAGCGCACTGTCAGCAGTGTTCATTCCGGGAGTGGACAACTGGGAAGCAGACATCCTCAGCAGACACGACCTACATCCGGGAGAGTGGGGACTTCATCAGGAAGTCTTTGCACAGATTACAAGTCGGTGGGAACTGCCACAGATAGACATGATGCCGTCCTGGCTCAACAAAAAGCTACAGAGGTATTGCGCAAGGTCAAGAGACCCTCAGGCAGTAGCTGTAGACGCCCTAGTGACACCGTGGGTGTTCCGGTCGGTCTATGTATTTCCTCCTCTTCCTCTCATACCCAAGGTGTTGAGGATAATAAGACAAAGAGGAGTGAGAACAATCCTCATTGTTCCAGATTGGCCACGGAGGACCTGGTATCCGGATCTGCAGGAAATGCTCACAGAAGATCTGTGGCCTCTCCCTCTAAGACAGGACCTGTTGCATCAGGGGCCCTGTCTGTTCCAAGACTTACCGCGGCTGCATTTGACGGCATGGCGGTTGAATGCCGGATCCTAGCATTCCGGTTGAGGTCATCCCTACGCTGATAAAGGCTAGGAAGGATGTAACGTTAAAACATTACACCGTATATGGCGAAATTATGTTTCTTGGTGTGAGGCCAGGAATGCTCCTACGGAAGAATTCCATCTGGGCCGTTTCCTTCACTTCCTACAAACTGGAGTGAATTTGGGCCTAAAATTAGGCTCTATTAAGGTCCAGATTTCAGCCTTATCCATTTTCTTTCAAAAAGAATTGGCTTCTCTTCCAGAAGTTCAGACTTTTGTAAAAGGAGTGCTGCATATTCAGCCTCCTTTTGTGCCTCCGGTGGCACCTTGGGACCTTAACGTGGTGTTAAGTTTTCTAAAATTACACTGGTTTGAACCACTTAAAACAGTGGAGTTAAAATATCTCACATGGAAGGTGGTCATGTTATTAGCCTTGGCTTCGGCTAGGCGAGTGTCGGAATTAGCGGCTTTGTCACATAAAAGCCCATATTTGGTATTCCATGTGGATAGAGCGGAATTGCAGACCCGTCCTCAATTCCTACCAAAAGTGGTCTCATCTTTTCATATGAACCAACCTATTGTGGTGCCTGTGGCTACGCGTGACTTGGAGGATTCCGAGTTACTTGATGTGGTTAGGGCTTTGAAAATTTACGTGGCCAGGACGGCTAGAGTCAGGAAAACTGAAGCGCTGTTTGTCCTGTATGCAACCAACAAGATTGGTGCCCCTGCTTCAAAGCAGGCTATTGCTCGCCGGATTTGTAACACGATTCAGCAAGCGCATTCTATGGCTGGATTGCAGTTACTGAAATCGGTCAAGGCCCATTCCACGAGGAAAGTGGGCTCTTCTTGGGCGGCTGCCCGAGGGGTCTTGGCACTACAGCTGTGTCAAGCTGCTACTTGGTCGGGTTCACACACCTTTGCAAAATACTATAAGTTTGATACCCTGGCTGAGGAGGAACTCATGTTTGCTCAATCGGTGCTGCAGAGTCATCCGCACTCTCCCGCCCGTTTTGGAGCATTGGTATAATCCCCATGGTCCTTACGGAGTCCCCAGCATCCTCTAGGACGTTAGAGAAAATAAGATTTTAAACCTACTGGTAAATCTTTTTCTCGTAGTCCGTAGATGATGCTGGGCGCCCGTCCCAAGTGCGGACTACTTCTGCAATACTTGTATATAGTTATTGCTTCAATAAGGGTTATGTTATAGTTGCATCGGTCCTGCACTGATGCTATGTTGTTTTTTCATTCTGATAACTGGGTAGTTTATCACAAGTTATACGGTGTGATTGGTGTGGCTGGTATGAATCTTGCCCTGGATTAACAAATTCCTTTCCTCATACTGTCCGTCTCCTCTGGGCACAGTTTCTCTAACTGTGGCATAGAGGGAGGAGCCAGTGCACACCCAGAACTAAAGTCTTTCTTAAAGTGCCCATGTCTCCTGTGGAGCCCGTCTATCCCCATGGTCCTTACGGAGTCCCCAGCATCCTCTACGGACTACGAGAAAAAGATTTACCGGTAGGTTTAAAATCTTATTTTCTACTTTATTCTTTTCTATCCTAGTTTATTACGACCAACTCTCATCCAAGGAGTTTGATATTCTACTACCTGCATGCAATTTAAATTGCTTAAATTGTTTATATGGTTGATTTGTCCTTCACAATCCATAATCTGCAACTTGGATGTACTTGTGTCATTGAAAATCTTATAATAAAAATGTATATACAGATACTCAACCTGTATATTGAAAAAAAAAAAAAGTTATAAGACATATGCATTCAATATTTGAAGAAACAAAATAAAATAAAGCTATCTATTGGGTTTCACTAACAAGCACATTGGAAGACTTGACTACTGTTAAAAGACATGCATTACATGGTATAGAGCCACAAACCACAATGTAGTAAAATAAAAACAAACTTACATGTGTATCAAACCTATGTGAGGCTTACATTGATAGTGCAAGATCAACACTCTATCAACTGTGCAAACTAGACTGCACATAAATGCCATAAAATTTATCTGAGATTTTAGTAAATAAGGCCCGTTGCTGTCCGGGTCACGCAGCCGTCACGGCCCGCCCCCATACGGTCCGGTCATGTCTGCGTTGTCCTGACTGTGCCCCCAAAATGGCGGCACAACGCCGCTGGCCCGACTCCTCCTGCCCAGTGACCGCCTCTGCCTGTCAATCAGGCAGAGGCGCTCACTGGGCAGAGATGCTGATCGCATCTCTGGCATGTGCCGGTGCACTGCGGCACCAGCACACACGCACTTCAGACCTGATCTCCTGTTGTGTGAATATGCACAGCAGGGATCAGGTCTGAATTAGGCCCTATATACAGCTGTCAGTAAGGCAGGGATGTGCTGCTGCCAGTGAGGCAGGGATGTGCTGCTGGTAGTGAAGCAGTGATGTGCTGCTGTCAGCGAAGCAGTGCTGTGCTGCTGTCAGCGAGACAGGGATGTGCTGCTGTTAGCGAGGCAGGGATGTGCTGCTGTCAGCGAAGCAGGGATGTGCTGCTGTCAGCGAAGCAGGGATGTGCTGCTGTCAGCGAAGCAGGGATGTGCTGCTGTCAGTGAAGCAGGGATGTGCTGCTGTCAGCGAGGCAGGGATGTGCTGCTGTCAGCGAGGCAGGGATGTGCTGCTGTCAGCGAGGCAGGGATGTGCTGCTGTCATTGAAGCAGGAATGTGCTGCTGCAGTGAGGCAGAGATATGCAGCCCACTATCTCCCTATCACCCCTGCCTGAGTCACACACTTTCCCTGTCACCCCTGCCTCAGTTACCCACTATCTCCCAGTCACCGCTGCCTCAGTCAACCACTATATCTGCGATCCCTGCCTCAGTCACCCACTATACCAGTCACCCCTGCTTTAGTCACCCACTGTCACCCTATCACCCCTGCTTCAGTCACCCACTATCCCTGTCAACCCTGCCTCAGTCACCCACTATCTCCCAGTCACCCCTGCCTCAGTCAGCCACTATCCCTGTCACCCCTGCCTCAGTCTCTTACTGTCCCTGTCACCCCTGCCACAGTCATCCACTATCTCCCTATCACCCCTGCCTTAGTCATTTATTATACCTGTCACCCACTTTCTTCCCATACTTACCCAACCCCTTCCTATCACCCCTCCCTCAGTAACCCACTATCTCCCTGTCACCCACTATCTCCCAGTCACCCCGGCCTCAGTCACCCACTATCTCCCACTCATACATGCTTCAGTCACCCACTATCTCCCAGTCATCCCTGCCTCAGTCACCTACTGACACCAGTGCAGACATTTCTGCTGCGGCCTCTCCACTCTCCAGCGTGAACGTCCTGACGACTGAGGAAATCCGCTTCCTAGTTGAGGACTCCGGGAATGAACACTGCCGATATTGCTGTCAGATGACTTTCTACCCAACGGAGGATTTTTGATACTTCCAGCTTTGCCATGCAGTTTCGAGTGCCGCCTTGATGATTTGTGTACACTACCGTGGTGGCGTTGTCAGATTGTACTTGAACAGGCCTGTTCTGTACTAGAGGCAGGGCCAGTGTCAATTAATTGAACACTGCCTGCAATTCCAGAATGTATATCAGGAGGAGAGATTCCTCCCTGGTCCACCGACCCTGGAGAAAGTGTTGCTCCAACACCATGGCCCAGCCCAAAAGACTGGCATCCATTGTCAGGAGGACACAGTTGGAGATCCAGAAGGGATGGCCCCTGCTCAACTGTTGGTCCTGTAGCCACCAGCTCAGTGTCAGACGAACCTCCGGAGTCAAGGAGATCATTTGAGACATCATCCGATGAGGCAGGCCGTCCCACTTGGAGAGGATTAACCTCTGCAGAGGGCGGTAATGAAATTGAGCGTACTCTACCATATCGAAAGCCGACACCATGAGGTCTAGTACTTGCATCGCTGTGTGTATCAACACTCTTGGGCGAGAGAGGACGATACTGTCCTGAATTTTCAGGACTTTCTCTGGAGACAGAAACAATTGTTGGCTGTGTGTGTCCAGCAGTGCCCCTAGGTGCACAATGTTCCGAGCAGGGACCAGCGAGGACTTTTTTCAGTTGATGAGCCACCCGTGGACTTTTAGGAATTGGACCGCCAGTTCCAGATAACTGTGGAGAACCTCTTGGGAGTTCACCAGGATCAGCAAGTCGTCCAGATTTGGCAGGATCCTGATTCTCTGATGGTGAAGGGTCGTCATCACGGCCATGACCTTGGTGAATATCCGAGGTGCCGTGGCCAAACCAGAAGGCAGGACTTGAAATCCAAAAACAAACCAGGCACAACACTGCTTAGCTTCCATCATCAGATGAGATTGGACCAGTGGCGTAACTACTGCCCCCGCAGTCCTCGCGGTGGCTTGGGGGCGAGGGGCTGCGGGGGCGCCACTGATTTACAGCAGACTGACATGCGGACGAGCGTCCGCATGTCAGTCTGCAGTCTCCTTCCCTCCGCCGCTTTTTGGAGGGACACGGAGGGCACACAGCGCGCCTCCCTGTGTCCCTCCTGCTGCATCATCTCCGGCGGCCGCGGGTCTAATAGGGGGAAGTGCCGTCCGTGAGCTCTAATTGGCTCACGAACCGGCACTTCCCCCTATTAGACCGGCGGCCGCCGGAGATGATGCAGCAGGAGGGACACAGGAGAGACGAGCTGTGCCCTCCGTGTCCCTCCAAAAAGCGACGGCGGGGGGGGGGGGGTAAATATCTGGCACTGGGGGCATATATGGCACGGGGGGGGGAGGGAGGAATATCTGGCACTGGGGCATTTCTGGCACTGGGGGGAATATCTGGCACTGGGGGCATATCTGGCACTGGGGGGGATATCTGGCACTGGGGCATATATGGCACTGGGGGGGAATATCTGGCACTGGGGGCATATATGGCACTCGGGGGGGGATCTGGCACTGGGGGCATATATGGCACGGGGGGCATATATGGCACTGGGGGGAATATCTGGCACTGGGGGCATATATGGCACAGGGGGGGAATATCTGGCACTGGGGGCATATGTGTACCTGGCACATGGGGACGACGACTATATTTGGCACTGGGGCATGTAAGTACCTGGCACCGTGGGGGAATATCTGGCACTGGGGACATATGTGGCACTGGGAGCACAGCCCTAGCAACAAGGACTACCTCCTAGCAACGAGCATGACACCCAGTGCATGAAACATCTGGCAACGAGCATGACACCCAGTGCATGAAACACCTGGCAACGAGCATGACACCCAGTGCATGAAACCCCTGGCAACGAGCATGACACCCTGAGCATGAAAACCCCTGGCACCGTGCATGGAACCAAGAGCATGAAACCCCTGGCAACGAGCATGACACCCAGTGCATGAAACCCCTGACAACGAGCAGGTAATTGAAAAGTAATTAGAAGCCTTACTGTAGGACTTAATGTGTAATGGGCATTACGGTGTGTGGCATAATGTATCACGGACATTGCGGTGTGTGTCATAATGTGTCGCAGGCATTACGGTGTATGGTATACTATATCGCGGGCATTGTGATATGTGGTATAATGTCTCAGGGTCATTGCAGTGTGTGGCATAATGTATCACGGACATTGCGGTGTGTGTCATAATGTGTCAGGCATTACGGTGTGTGGTATACTATATCACGGGCATTGTGGTATGTGGTATAATGTCTCAGGGTCATTGCAGTGTGGCATAATACATAACGGGCATTGCGATGTGTGGCATAGGGTATAACGGGCAGGTCATTGCGGTATGTGTCACAGGCATTACGGTGTATGGTATACTATATCACGGGCATTGTGGTATAATGTCTCAAGGTCATTGCAGTGTGTGGCATAATGTGTCACAGGCATTGTATGTGCTATAATGTATCGGGCATTGCAGTGTGTGGCATAATGTATCACGGACATTGCGGTGTGTGTCATAATGTGTCACAGACATTGTATGTGCTATAATGTATCAGGGGCATTGCAGTGTGTAGCATAATGTATAACGGGCATTGCGATTCCTGTCATAATGTGTCACAGGCATTACGGTGTGTGGCATAATGTGTCACAGACATTACGGTGTGTGGCATAATGTGTCGGGGGCATTACAGTGTGTGCATATTGTGTCGTGCATTATTGTGTGCGGCATAATGTCTAAGGGCCATTGCAGTATGTGGCATAATGTATACTGGGCATTACTATAAGGAGGAAAAATGACAAATAATGTAAGGGGCATGAATCAGGATTATTTTTCTTTCCTGTGGTGGCCAACGTATGGGCGTGCAGGTTGCAAAACTGGGGTATAAGGTAGTCTTTTCCTGCAATGCCACGCCCCTTTATGTGAAACCACGCCCACTCCAACAAAACCACGCCCCTTTTTTGACGCGCGCGCCTTAGGCGCGCGCATATTTATCCCTTTCTTGCTCCCAATTATGAAGCATGAAGGGGGGGGGGGGGGGGCGCCGAAGAATTTCTTGGCTTGGGGGAGAAAAATTTCTAGTTACGCCACTGGATTGGACATATCCAGTGTGGTGCGGCTGTAGATGATTTTTGCTGTTTCTAACTTCTACATCAATGAATAAGTTTCAAAATAGAATGCATCAAGAGAACGGTGTTGGTAGTATAAAACTACCTACAGCACCTGGTATTCCCAGGTGGTCTCACATCCAAGAACAAACCAGGCCTAAGATCAGGTGATATTGGGCATATACAGTGTGGTGTGGCTGTAGATGAGCTTAGTGGTTTCTGTTAGAGTTCTTCTACTTCTAACTACTCGTACATAAATGAATAAGTGGACGATTTATTAAACCTGGTGAAATGATAATTTGCATGGTGATAAAGTACCAGCCAATCAGCTCCTAATTGCCATGTCACAGGCTGGGTTTGAAAAATGACAGTTAGGAGCTGACTGGCTGGTATTTTATCACCTTGCACTTTATCAGTTCACCAGGCTTAATAGATCTGCCCCAATGTTTCAAAATGGAATGCATCAAGAGAACGGTGTTGGTATTGTAAAAATACACACAACTCCTGGTATTTCCTGGTGGTCTCCCATCCAAGTACTAAAACCAGGACCAACACTGCTCAGCTTCCATGATCAGGAGAGATTGGGCAAATCCAGTGTGCTGTGGCTGTAGATGAGCTCGTGGTTTCTGTTAGAGCTCTTCTACTTCTAACTTCTGGTACATAAAAGAATATGTGTAAAAATTAAATGTACAGTACCAAGAAAAGGGTGTTGATAGTTTAAAAACACCTAAAGAATCTGATAATACATGGATGGGAGACTGCTTGGTAGTAACAAAGTCCAATACTGCTTTGCTTCAAAGATCAAATGAGATTGGGCATATCCAGTGTGGTGTGGCTTTAGATAAGCTTTGTGGTTTCTGTTAGAGCTCTTCTACTTCTAACTACTGGTACATTAATGAATATGTATAAGGTTGTAGTTTATCCAATATCCCTTTACTACCTTACCCCCCCCCCCCCTCCCCTCCCCTCCCCTCCTTATAGCTTCCTTTGTTCTCTCCTCCTCGTGTGTGCGTTATTTGTTTTCTCATACGTCCTAGAGGATGCTGGGATCACATTAAGAACCATGGGGTATAGACGGGATCCGCAGGAGACATGGGCACTTTAAGACTTTCAAAGGGTGTGAACTGTCTCCTCCCTCTATGCCCCTCCTCCAGACTCCAGTTTTAGAATTGTGCCCAGTGAGACTGGATGCACTACAGGGGAGCTCTACTGAGTTTCTCTGAAAAGACTTATGTTAGTTTTTCTTATTTTCAGGGAGGCTGCTGGCAACAGTCTCCCTGCTTCGTGGAACTTAGGGGAGAGAAGTATGACCAACTTCTAGTGAGTTCAATGGCTCTGCTTCTGGCTGACAGGACACCATTAGCTCCTGAGGGTGCTGATCGCTGGGTACGCCTAGATGCCCACTCCCGTAGCCTGCCATCACCCCCTTACAGAGCCAGAAGTCAGAAGACAGGCGAGTAGCAGAAGAACAGAAGACTTCTTCTCCAGTGACGGCATTCTGAGGTACCACGCAGCGAGCGGAATGCTGTGCGCCATGCTTCCACACAAACACAGGCACTGCAGGGTGCAGGGCATGTGGGTGGGTGGGGGGGGGCACCGTGGGCAGCATAAATTCCTCACAAAAGGCTGGCAAAAGTGGACATTAGTGCCTGGGCACTGTCCTTACCCCGCCAGCGTAATTAATTATTTGTTTCTGAGCGGGACAGAAGCGTGCCATTACAGCGGCGGGGCTTCTTCCTCACCTCACCAGCACATCTATAGAGCGTTACAAGTCTATCACTATAGAGTTTATTATTTCCCAGACTGTGTACTTTTGGCGCTGGGTTGTGAGCTGAAAAATCCTCTCTGTCCCTCTGACAGATTTACTGTAGGTCTATCCCCCATAAGCCGATGTGTCTGTGGGTACTTGGTACATGTGTGTCAACATGTCGGTCGCTGAATGTTTTTCCCAAGAGGAAACTATATTAGGAATGCAGACATATGATGGTGGCCCTGTTGGCACCACCAATAACTGACTGGGTGAAAGTTTCAATAATATCAGAGTGAGGTTGGATAAATCTGTGTCCCAGACACAGACGTAGAGAATAGATGTGATGGCGTTACCTATGGAGAAGCTGCGACATGACATCCTAGGACACGATACTGCACCATGCATCACCGTTATATTTCAGTGTGCCTTGTCAATATTTAAATCTTGTTCTGTGAGACGTGAGTTGTAAATTGCTAGGAGGTAGTCCTTGTTGCATGGCTGTTGAACACCGGATCCTGAAGGAAAAGGGCATTCCGGAGGAAGTCATTCCTACGCTGATCAAAGCCAGGAAGGACGTGACCGCAAAACATTATCACCACATATGGCGAAAATATGTTGCTTGGTGTGAGGACAGGAAGGCCCCAACGGAGGAATTTCAACTGGGTCGATTCCTGCACTTCCTACAGTCAGGGGTGAATATGGGCCTCAAATTGGGGTCCATTAAGGTCCAGATTTCGGCTCTGTCGATTTTCTTCCAAAAAGAACTGGCTTCCCTGCCGGAAGTTCAGACTTTTGTTAAAGGAGTGCTGCATATTCAGCCTCCTTTTGTGCCTCCAGTGGCACCTTGGGATCTCAACGTGGTGTTGGATTTCCTTAAATCACATTGGTTTGAGCCACTTAAAACCGTGGAGTTAAAATATCTCACGTCGAAAGTGGTCATGCTATTGGCCCTGGCTTCGGCCAGGCGTGTGTCAGAGTTGGCGGCTTTGTCATGTAAAAGCCCTTATGTGATTTTCCATATGGATAGGGCGGAATTGAGGACTCATCCCCAATTTCTGCCTAAGGTGGTTTCAGCGTTTCATTTGAACCAACCTATTGTGGTGCCTGCGGCTACTCGGAACTTGGAGGATTCCAAGTTGCTGGATGTAGTCAGGGCCCTGAAAATTTATGTTTCCAGAATGGCTGGAGTCAGGAAAACTGACTCGCTGTTTATCCTCTACGCACCAAACAAGATGGGTGCTCCTGCTTCAAAGCAGACTATTGCTCGCTGGATATGTAGCACAATTCAGCTTGCACATTCTGCGGCGGGACTGCCGCATTCTAGATCAGTAAAAGCCCATTCCACGAGGAAGGTGGGCTCTTCTTGGGCGGCTGCCCGAGGGGTCTCTGCTTTACAACTTTGCCGAGCTGCTACTTGGTCGGGGTCAAACACATTTGCAAGATTTTACAAGTTTGACACCCTGGCTGAGGAGGACCTGGAGTTCGCTCATTCGGTGCTGCAGAGTCATCCGCACTCTCCCTCCCGTTTGGGAGCTTTGATATAATCCCCATGGACCTTACGGAGTCCCAGCATCCACTTAGGACGTCAGAGAAAATAAGATTTTACTCACCGGTAAATCTATTTCTCGTAGTCCGTAGTGGATGCTGGGCGCCCATCCCAAGTACTTGTACATAGTTATTGTTAACAAAAGGGTTATTGTTGAGAGCCATCTGTGCAGAGGCTCCGTTGTTGTCATACTGTTAACTGGGTATAATATCACGAGTTGTACGGTGTGATTGGTGTGGCTGGTATGAGTCTTACCCGGGATTCAAAATCCTTCCTTAGTGTCAGCTCTTCCGGGCACAGTATCCTAACTGAGGTCTGGAGGAGGGTCATAGGGGGAGGAGCCAGTGCACACCAGGTAGTCCTAAAGCTCTCTTTAGTTGTGCCAAGTCTCCTGCGGAGCCGCTATTCCCCATGGTCCTTACGGAGTCCCAGCATCCACTACGGACTACGAGAAATAGATTTACCGGTGAGTAAAATCTTATTATATATATATATATATATATATATATATATATATATATATATATATATATATATGACTTGGGGTTTGTTTTATTAGATAGAGCATGTCCCTGTGAAGTGCCTTTTGGGGTTGTGGTTTTTCAGAAAGTTACAGGTTTTTTTTAATTAAGAGAAATATGCCCCATTATAGAGATCGGGCATTTCAATTTGTTGCGCCTGCGCAGTGGCCGCCAGCAGGGGGTGTACTAGAGTGCCTTCTCTTGAGAGCCGCAATGTGGCCGCCTTCTCCCCGGTTATTCTGTAAATAGGAAAATAACCTCACAGGTTCACATAGGGCAGAGTTGCCACTACTAGTGCAGGGCTGTAACTTACAGTACTAAGGAAAAGCCATATACTAAAGCGGCACGGTGACCTCACCCCTCTCAGAGACACCAGGGCGCAGCACACTGGTACACACACCTGTTAGCTCAGGGCAGCACTATAGGACCCTCCTGTAATGCTGTGCTGGCGGCGTGTAGTGATCAGGGCACTGGGAGACTGGCTGGCTGGTCTCCGTCTCTGTTGCCTATAGAACTTCCACCTCTGTTATATATCAGGGCTGCTCTCCTGTTGTTATGATTCCAATACTCTGGTCTGGGGATATCTTATAGCAAGGACCTGAGTACTGGAACGTAATGCTTGGAAAGGGAGTGGGAACGGGAATAGCCCCTGGCGCCCTATCTCCGTTGTCTCGCCCGTGCTGTCAGAAATCTCTTGCGAGACTATGGTTGCTTGGGCCCATGGCAGCCGCGTTTGAAGGGCGGATTACGTCTGCCCAACTCCGATGCCCCCTCAGGTCTTAATGGGAGACAAAGAGAAATCCGAGACAGGGTGATAACAAGGGGCCCTCTACTAAACAACAAAGCCAGGGGCTCAAAACTAACTTTAAACTAGAGTATGTGCGGAAAACCGCCAGGGAAAAGGACAACCAAAATACCCACTTGTCCACTCTTCTACCCGGCACCGGCGAGTTCCGGAGAGGAGTGTGGGAGCGTAAACCTCCGCAAATGCACCAACACAGAATACAAAATAAAGCGGCCTAGGCCGCAGCACGCGGCAGAGCTGCCACTCACGAAAACCACACGAGATCCTCTAGCGACTGTTGCGGGTAAATGAGGACTGGAAGACTCCTTGGGAAGAGATGACAACACTAAGATTCAGGAACTCTGAGGACAGGAATGACCGGACACAGCAGAACTGGAACAGACGTCAGCAAACCAAAGCAGCATGCAGGAAGCTATTACCGGCGTCTGTGTGAAGCACTGAGAAGGTATTTAGCAGGGAGTCCTTCAATCAGAAGTTCAGAGCCTGATTAGCACAATGCCGTGCAGCTGCCTTGCTGCACGACCAGAAGACAAGTGTGTGTGTGTAGTTCACTTGATTGACCCTGCAAGGGGAGCGCAGTCCGTCCGTGGCGTCCCCGTTGCTAGGGTCCAGGCGGCTCAGCGCGCCCGGCGTCCTAGCGTTGCTAGGGAGCCGGCGGCTAGCACGCTCGGCGTCCCTAGTTGCTAGGCGCCGGGCCGCGAGGACATCGCGGACCACGGCGCCTAACACCTGTGTGTTCTCTTCCTCTCCTACCTCACACTGGAACTGGCCGCCCAGAGAACGAGAGGGCAGCGGCTGACATCAGAGAGGGTGCAGCAATCTGTGTGGGCAGAGCCCCTCACAGCAAGGTGTCCTTATGCTGTGCCCCGTGTAATCACTGTGATCCATACAGACTCTCACCCTGGTATGCTCTCTATTATTTATTTTTTTACACTGCGGCATGCTCGAGGGAAGGGAGCAGGCACCACCCCACCGCCACTACTCCTCCGCCAGCATCACTGCCGAGCCGGTCAGTGTTCCGGCGGCAATGAGCAGTAGGCAGCCACCAGCAACAACAGTCAGGAAGCTGTTACTCCCGGCAGCAGTAGCGTCAAGCTGCAATTCAGCCAGCGGCACGATGATCCGGGAGACAGTGGCAGCACAGGGAAGCAGTACCCCCTCCAATCGCAGCACCAACTAGGAGACTGAGGCAGCAACCTGCCCCCAGCAGCAGCACCACCCTGATGATAGGTAAGATGCATTTTGGTGTCACAAGAAGGTGGCCGGAGTAGTGGCTGGCTGTGGTCACACCCCGGGGAAAAGTGATAGTGATTTCAGTGTTCCCTTGCGCGGGGATTGGATGTGTAGATGTATGGAGGCTATGTATGTATAGATGTGAGCGGCAGTGTGCGGATGTATGAGAGCGGCAGTGTGCGGATGTATGAGAGCGGCAATGTACGGCTGTATAACTGCGTCGGTGTGCGGCTGTATGAGTGCGATGGTGTGCGGCTGTATGCGTGCGGCGGTGTGCTGCTGTAAGAGTGCGGCAGTCTGCGGCTGTAAGAGTACGGCTGTAAGAGTGCGGGGTTGTACGGATGTATGAGAGCGGGGTTGTACGGATGTATGAGAGCGGGGTTGTACGGATGTATGAGAGCGGGGTTGTACGGATGTATGAGAGCGGCAGTGTATGGATGTATGAGAGCAACAGTGTACAGTTGTGTGAGAGCGGCAGTGTGCGGATGTATGAGAGTGGCGGTGTACGGATGTATGAGAGCGGCAGTGTATGGATGGCAGCGTCATAGGGAGGGATGTCGGAATGCTGTTATAGGGTTCCTAATACAAAATGCCACGTTGGGCTTGATGGGCAGGTAGTGCGGCAAGCACACCCAAATTGGCATCTGACGTCGCCTGCAGTCCACACTGTTGTGAGGAGTCAGAGTTAATTTTGACTGTGTAGTGTACTCACAGAGGACCTACCGCCCGTCCCCTCCTCGCATCTGAGCAGCAGGTCAGGCTCTTATTTTCTTTTTAATCAGGAGAGGCCGAGTGAACTGTGAGCAGGGGGGCAGAGCTACATGGGACCCAGAGGGGCTGCTGTGCTGTCAGAGAGGGAGAGGAAGAGAGAGATGAAGCTACTGCAGATCCCCAGCTGATTGTGAGGTGCCGGGTTGAAGGGTGATGTGATCACCCTTCTCCCTCGCTGCCGCTGGGGACCGCATCTAGGCTTCCTCCATCGAGGGCATGCGGCGCAGCAGTGGGCAGCGTGTAATGAGTTTGTCTGACTCATTATACTGCTGCCTGTTGTGGACACCTCCGTCCGTACGGACTGGTGTACATGCCCAGCACAGAGGTGACAGTGTTGGTGGAAGTGCTGCCCAGTTCTGACCCTGCAGGCCTCCCTGATCTGACTGCGGCCGCTGCTACTGCTGCGGCCCGAAACCCCTGCCGGTCCCCTCCATAGACTTCTGCCTGTCCAGCGCTGAGGTACTAGGGGTATCCCAGCTGCGGGAAGGGTATGTCTCTGGCTTTCTCTCCGGCAGGGGAAGGTGACAGCGGCGGAGGAAGTGTTGCCCACCTCAGACACTGCAGGCCTCTCCGATCCAGCTGCGGCCACAGCTGATGCTGCCAGAACCCCCTGCTGGTCTCCTTTGTTGACTGCCGCATGGCCAGTGCTGAAGTACTGGGGGTAGGCCAGCTACGGGAAGAGTGTCTCTGCCTCGGGCTCTCTCTCTCTCTGTCAGGGGAAGGAAGGGCTGATTCTCTGGCACAACAGGGAGGGCTAGGCTGCAGGAACACAGCACTGGAAGAAACAGGAGGCCGAACTCATGACCAAAAAGTGAGCAGTGCAGTGATCAGCCCCCTAGTCTTTCCCTCTCTCTGGGTGCAGAGCTGTATTCTACAGAGAGAGCTGGGATGGGAAGAAGGGGAACGGCACCTGACACACACATACACGCGCGGCACCTGACACACACATACACGCGCAACACCTGACACACACACATACACGTGCGGCACCTGACACACACACACGTAGCATCAGACACAATAAAATAAACATGCAGCACTTGACCCACACATACACGCGCAACACCTGACACACACACATACACGTGCGGCACCTGACACACACACGTAGCATCAGACACAATAAAATAAACATGCAGCACCTGACCCACACATACACGCGCAACACCTGACACACACACATATACACGTGCGGCACCTGACACACACACGTACCATCAGACACAATAAAATAAACATGCAGCATCTGACACATGCATATACACGCAGCACCTGACACATGCATATACACGCAGCACCTGACACATACATATACACGCACACCATCAGACACACACATACACACGCAGTGCCTTACTCACACACACATAGACACGTGCAGCACCTGACACAGACATACGTATTCATGCACAGCACCAGACATACACTTGTACACACGCGGAGCACCTGATACTCACACACATATACACCCGCAACACCTGACACACACACACGCATACACACGCACCATCAGACACACTCATATATACACGCAGCACCTGACACACACATACACACAGGAGCTGACACACACATACACAGGCAGCACCTGACACACACACACATATACACGCGCAGCACCTGACACCACGCACTCACACGTACAAGCAATGCATTTCACGCCTACCTCCAGCCTCAGTTACAGGCTGCTGCCGCCTACCCCCCTCCCTGCATCAGCTGCAAAGGCAGCAAAATATTTTGACCAAAGTCTAAAGGCCCGTACACATTAAACGATGTCGCTCTGTGAGCGACATCGTCTAATGTTTCCCCTCCCGGGCCGGCCGGCGGCCGACTGTACACACTGAGCGATATGACCGCTCATATCGCTCAGTGACGTCACGCCCCCGCCAGCCCTGCATGAAGGTCGTGGACGACAGTCCACATCCTTCCTGCATGCCCTACCGACAGCGAAGATTGTTGCCGACCCGCGGGGCCGCGCATCGTTTGTCGCTGGCTGCATACACACTTAACGATAAAATGAGCGACGTCGCTCATTAAATCGTTAAGTGTGTACGGACCTTAAACAATTTGGTTTGGTTAATAAAATAATTTTGCACAGAACAGTGATGTTATACGAACATTTTCATTAAACATTTAAAAAATCAAATGTTTATTCTTACAGTGAAATTTTACATTTCTGAATAAAAAAAATAAATTTAAAAAAAGCGATGAAATTCCATAGACAAAAAACCTTATGGTTTCACATGTCCCATTAAGGCTTCTTAGACATGATCGAAATTTCAGAAACCTGTTGTAACTCTTCCACTCAAACTCCAAAAAGCAATGAAATTCCGATCATTAAGGCTGACGCCTTAATGGACGTGTTCCTTGCGCAATACAGATATGGTATGCCATCACAGCCTGTGGGTAAGTGCAGATTCAGCACTCTCACAGAGTGAGATTGCTGTCACTCACACAATGGTGGAGCTGCTAATTCACAGATTTGTGTGCTCATTGGAATACACACATGCAGTCTATGCAACTGAAGGTCTGAGCAGTTTTGTGGTGCTCCCATCCCACACAGTGCCCACAACCATCCCATTCAGTCAACACAACAAAGCCACCTTGTTACAACATCCTTCTAACTCCATACATCCATCTCACTTAGTATACACATTTAGCTCCCTCAAACATGTCTATGCAACTGAAGGTCTGAGCGGAAGACAAAGCTGCTCAGATGAGGTAAGAGTGTTGTTGATTGGAGGGAGGAGAGCGGTGTGGATGGGGGAACAGAAGTGTGTGGATAGAGGGAACACTAAGCAGCACTAATGGGGGGGACAGAGAAACACAGGGGGTAATTCAGACCGCAGCAGCAGCAGCGATTGCAGTCTGAATTAGTTTGTGAGGTGCGCACGTGCAATGGCCGCACTGCGCGTGCGTACCCCAGGAGCCCAGTGAGATGCTATCACCCTGCCTGATTGATAGGCAGAGGTGGTTGCGGGGAAGGAGGGGGGCGTGCAAACAGCGTTAGAATGCCATTGGCAGGGCATGGTCTGCACAACGGAGGCGTTTCCGGACCACTGGGGGGTGGGCTGTGGCGGTTATCCCCCTGCCAAGAGCGCAGGATCCACTAAATTTACCTTCAGGATGTCAGCTACATGAATAGGGTAAGAGTGGTGTGGATAGGGGGTAGATTAAGCAGCAAGTATGGGAAGGGAGACAGAGCGGTGCAGATGGGGGAAATGGTGCAGATGGGTTGAAAACACTGGCATGGATGGGTAGAAAACTGGTGCAGATGGGAGAGAAGACAGTGTGCCATGTACTGGAGGAGGCAGAGTGACGTTGAAGAAGGAAACACTGAGCAGCACAGAGAGAAGGAAACGGTGGTACAGACAATGCACAGGTGGGGAAAGACAGATGGTACAGATAAGTTAGTACAGACTAGCACAGATGGGAGAACACAGCAGTAGGGATTGGGGAAGACCGGGCAGCATGGGGGTGTATAGGGGAAGTAAGTGTAGATGCATAGACCGTAGATGGGGTATTATAGTTTAGCAATTAACCAAGATGTTTGAGGGAGCTAAATGTGTATACTAAGTGAGATGGATGTATGGAGTTAGAAGGATGTTGTAACAAGGTGGCTTTGTTGTGTTGACTGAATGGGATGGTTGTGGGCACTGTGTGGGATGGGAGCACCACAAAACTGCTCAGACCTTCAGTTGCATAGACTGCATGTGTGTATTCCAATGAGCACACAAATCTGTGAATTAGCAGCTCCACCATTGTGTGAGTGACAGCAATCTCACTCTGTGAGAGTGCTGAATCTGCACTTACCCACAGGCTGTGATGGCATACCATATCTGTATTGCGCAAGGAACACGTCCATTAAGGCGTCAGCCTTAATGATCGGAATTTCATTGCTTTTTGGAGTTTGAGTGGAAGAGTTACAACAGGTTTCTGAAATTTCGATCATGTCTAAGAAGCCTTAATGGGACATGTGAAACCGTAAGGTTTTTTGTCTATGGAATATATATATATATCACAAACATATATGATTCATACATATATCACACACACATACATGATACATACATGAGAAAGACCTGGGATGGTGATGAGGCCAGGGCCCCCTGCTGATGTTGCATTGAGGAAGGCAGTGTTCCAGGGCGGATGCCAGTCGGGGAGAGCGCCGCGCAGCCCGGGAAAAATACTGCTGAGGAGCTACATCTGGAAGAGCCCCTGGGAGGGAGAGTGCCACATGCCCCATCCTGCGCGGCAGACTCTGCAGGCCTGCACATGGGAAGGGAGGTCTCTGGCCACACATACTCACCCTTCTGCTGAAGCCCCGCTGCTGTCCCCATCAGCGATCTCCAGCGGGGAGCGGGGCCAGGATGAACCTCAACCTGTGAGAACTATCTTCATGATCAAGAGATCTCATATGCAAGATAAGTATGTGTTGGGATAGGGCTGGGGAGGGCGGCTGCTCGGGCACACCCCCGTCAAGTTAAGGAGATTTAACTGAGGAAGCACAAGGGAACTCTCGTCTGGGGACAACAACTGCAGGGAGACCACATCTTTTCAGATGAACATGGGAGGGCGGAAGGCTGCCTAATACTGAAGCACCCTCAGACATTAAACCATATGCAACAACTATTGCAATCATTCCTGGGGGAAGGTCTGCAGCAGACGGATTTGCATACGGTGATGTCATCCAAGCAGTGGGCCAAAGTTGGCTGGAACCCTCATCTGTATATGAAAAGAGAAAAGGGGCATGCAGGGCATGGCGGCCTTTTGCGGCGCTTGGATAACCCCAAGTTTGCATTAAACACCCCCACCCTCCTTCGGTGTGGGGCTCATGTTGGCCATGCCCAAGCCCCTGAAGCATTCAAGCTGATTTCTTGCAGCAGCTGGGCACTGTAACAGCTTCAGAGCTGCTCTACAAGACAAGTAAAAGGGTGTGGGCCCTGCAGCACCACCTGTAGTTTGCATACACACATATATAGGACAGCATCTCTTATATGCCCCAGGGTCAATAAAATAGTATCCTTATCTAGGGTATCCATCCCCTCAGATAAGGTATTTGTCCATGCCGCTACAGCACTACACACCCAGGCCGACGCAATTGCCGGTCTGAGTAAGGTACCTGAATGTGTATAAATGGACTTCAGGGTAATCTCCTGTTTGCGGTCAGCACACTCTTTGAGGGTAGCCGTATCCTGGGACGGGAGGGCTACCTTCTTGGATAAGCGTGTTAATGCTTTGTCCACCCTAGGGGAGGATTCCCATCGTAACCTATCCGTTGATGGGAAAGGATACGCCATAAGAATCCTTTTGGAAATCTGCAGTCTTTTATCTGGAGATTCCCAAGCTTTTTCACATAACTCGTTCAGCTCGTGTGAGGGGGGAAAGGTTACCTCAGGCTTCTTACCCTTGTACATATGTACCCTCTTGTCAGCGACAGGGGGTTCCTCTGTGATGTGCAAAACATCTTTTATTGCCATAATCATAAATCGAATGGATTTTGCCAATTTTGGCTGTAACTTTGCATCATCGTAATCGACACTGGAGTCAGAATCCGTGTCGGTATCTGTGTCAACAATCTGGGATAGTGGGCGCTTATGAGACCCTGACAGTCCCTGCAACATAGGATCAGGCATGGGTTTAAACCCTGACTGTCCCAAAGCTTCTGCCTTGTCTAATCTTTTGTGCAATGAGTTTACACTAGCATTTAAAACATTCCACATATCCATCCAATCAGCTGTCGGCGGAGACACCACATTCATTTGCTCCCGCTCCTCTCTAATATAGCCTTCTTCCTCAGACATGTCGACACACGTGTACCGACACACTACACACACAGGGAATGCTTTTTCTGAAGACAGTTTCCCCACAAGGCCCTTTGGAGAGACAGAGAGAGAGTATGCCAGCACACCCCCCAGCGCTATATAACCCAGGAATAAAACAGTAACTTAATGTTTGCCCAGTAGTGCTGCTGTATGTAATTTGCGAATTATGTGCCCCCCCCTCTTTTCAACCCTCTTGTCTAACGTGGTATAAGCAGGGTAGAGTCCGGGGAGCTTCCTCTCAGCGGTGCTGTGGAGAAAAAATGGCGCTGGTGAGTGCTGAGGGAGAAGCCCCGCCCCCTCGGAGGCGGGCTTCTGTCCCGCTTAAACTGTAAAATTGGTGGGGGCTTATACATATATAAAGTGCCCAGCTGTATATATGTTATATTTTTGCGAAAGAGGTTTATATTGCTGCCCAGGGCGCCCCCCCTGCGCCCTGCACCCTTACAGTGACCGGAGTATGTGAGGTGTATGGGAGCAAAGGCGCACAGCTGCAGTGCTGTGCGTTACCTCAGTGAAGATCATGAAGTCTTCTGCCGCCTCTGAAGTCTTCTTTTCTTCTCATACTCACCCGGCTTCTATCTTCCGGCTCTGCGAGGGGGACGGCGGCGCGGCTCTGGGACGGACGGCGAGGGTGAGATCCTGCGTACCAATCCCACTGGAGCTAATGGTGTCCAGTAGCCTAAGAAGCAGGACCTTGCAACTCAGAGAGTAGGGCTGCTTCTCTCCCCTCAGTCCCTCGATGAGGGAGTCTGTTGCCAGCAGTGCTCCCTGAAACTTAAAAACCTAACAAAATACTTTCTGTCAGAAAGCTCAGGAGAGCTCCTGAAAAGCACCCAGTCTCCACTGGGTACAGTATCAAACTGAGGTCTGGAGGAGGGGCATAGAGGGAGGAGCCAGTGCACACCCAGAACTAAAGTCTTTCTTAAAGTGCCCATGTCTCCTGCGGAGCCCGTCTATCCCCATGGTCCTTACGGAGTCCCCAGCATCCTCTAGGACGTTAGAGAAAATAGGATTTTAATACCTACCGGTAAATCCTTTTCTCTTATTCCGTAGAGGATGCTGGGCACCCGTCCCAGTGCGTACTGTGTCTGCAGTTATTAAATGGCCCTTAACTCCAGAACATTTATGTGGAGATGAAAACATCCAAGGAAGACTTGACCATCTTCCTTGGATGTTTTCCCCCTGTGTGACTGCTCTCCAGCCTCGGAGGGTTGCATCCGTGGTCCCTAGGATCCCGTCCTGGATCCCGAACCATCGCCCCTCTAGGTGGTGAGAACTGTGCAGCCACCAATGGAGTGAGATTCTGGTCTTGGAAGACAGGATTATCCTCCGGTGCATGTGTAGGTGGGATCCGGACCACTTGTCCAACAGGTCCCACTGGAACACTCTGGCATGGAACCTGCCAAACTGAATGGCCTCGTAGGCCGCAACCATCTTCCCCAGCAACTGAATGCATTGATGGATTAACACTCTTGCTGGTTTCAGAATTTGTTTGACCAGACTCTGGATCTCCAGAGCCTTTCCACTAGAAGAAAACCTCTTCTGTGTCCAGTATCACTCCCAAAAACAACAACCGCGTCATTGGGACCAACTGCGATTTTGGCAAGTTTAGGAGCCAACCATGTTGTTAAAGAACTGTCAGGGAGAGTAGATGTTTTGCACCAACTGGTCCCTGGATCTCGCCTTTATCAGGAGATCATCCAAGTACGGGATAATTGTGACTCCTTGCTTGCGAAGGAGGACCATCATTTCCGCCATCACCCTGGTGAAAATCCTCGGAGCCGTGGACAGACCAAACGGCAACGTCTGAAATTGGTAATGACAATCCTGAATTGCAAACCTCAGGTAGCTTGATGCAGTGGCTAAATGGGAACATATAAGTAGGCATCCTTTATGTCTACCAAAACCATGAAATCTCCTTTATCCCCCGGACTGGAGATCACTACCCTGAGAGATTCCATCTTGAAATTGAATTTCTTTAGGTAGAAATTAAGGGATTTCAGATTTAAGATTGGTCTGACTGAGCCGTCCGGCTTCGGGACCACGAAGAGGCTTGAATAAAAACCTTCTCCCTGCTGACTAAGGCTGATTTGAACAATCGGTGAGGGGGAACGTCTTGAAACCCCAGTTTGTACCCTTGGGACACTATTTGTAAAACCCACGAGTCCAGGTCCGAATGAATCTAGAACTGACTGAAGAGTTTTAGACGTGCCCCCCACTGGTGCGGGCTCCTGCAAGAGAGCCCCAGCGTCATGCAGTGGATTTGGCAGAAGCAGAGGACGATCTCTGCTCCTGCGATCTTGAAGAGGCTACAGACCTCTTCCCTCTTTTCCTTCCTCTACCTGCAAAGAAAGGGGAATCTTAACTTCTTGCATATCTATTGGGCCGAAATGACTGCGTCAGATAATGATGCGTCTTCATCCGTTGAGAGGGAACATAGGGCAAGAAGGATGACTTACCTGCGGGAGCTGCCGAGATCAAATTAACTAGGCCGTCGCCAAACAAGGCTTCACCTTCATAGGGAAGAGATTCCCTTTCTTCTTGGAGTCAGCATCAGCATTCCCTTGGTGAATCCACAATGCCCTCCTATCCCAAACTGCCATGAAATTGGCCCGTGAGCACTTGTGCCCGGTGTAGGATTTTTAAATATGTGTAGTTTACTGTATGCAAGGGTTTAAAACCTTTTAGGAACTGAGATCTAAGGTGTATTACATGTAGTTTAAAAAAAACAAAAAAGGTTTATTTTATGGCAGTAGTTTCCAAACTGGGGTTCTTGCACTGGTAGCATAGTTTGGTGGTCCAGGACCAATTAAAATTATTTATACTTTATTAAAGTGGCAAAACCATTCCCTCACAACATAACTGAACCTGAGGATGACATGCTATAAACACAATTTACTTAATTTTATATTTTTTTCTGAATTTCTCAATAAAAAAAACTTTGGCCTAGGGGTGCCGTGAAACAAATTTTGATACTCTAGGGCAGGGGTGTCAAACCCATGGGCCGCATGCCGCCCCCAATGCATCCTTTTGTGGCCCACAGGCCGAGGTCCGACAGGGGTCCTTTTGTGGCCCGATCACCTTGCTTAGAGCGAGGGCAGGAGAGTGCAGCCAGAGTCTTTGCTTTCTATGTGCGGCACCATCTTCCCGAAGAGATCACCGGGAAGATAGTGCCCCTTCCACTGGCTACAGCACAGGTATACTGGGGTGGGGTAGCAAACTGGGGGCCCCAATGGGCCCCTCCAGCAGTCCCTCTACCAAAACACGTCTTTTGGTGGTTTTGCGGTGTTGTTATAACTACATGGTGACGATACTGTAGCACAGAGATTTTCAACCATTTACAACTCACGTCACACAGAACAAGATTTAAATATTGACAAGGCACACTGAAATATAATGGTGATGCATGGTGCAGTATCGTGTCCTAGGATGTCATGTCGCAGCTTCTCCATAGGTAACGCCTGAACAGGCCCGGTGACAGGGGGGACAAAGGGGACACTTGTTCAGGGCTCCAAGTATTAAGAACAGAAATAATGGGGCCACAGTGCCAATATTGCTTTTTAAAGTGTATCCACCAACTGCTCAATTTAAGCAGGAAAACAATTAACAGGCCAACTAAACCCTCCCCCCTCCTTTTACCCCATCACTTTGTCCAGTCCCTGTGGTCCATACTGTATTGCCATTATTATGCATTTTGCTGTGCTGGCCCTTTTCTGAATGTCCCTGCCACCGCCACCGAAGAGCTGGATAGCCCAGTATGAAAACCACCTGCCGGCCTCACTGACGGTCCGAGTCAAAGGCTCCATTTTTTTTAAAGATCCCTCTGCCAAGTTAAGGGGGGGTTGAGGGGGCCCCAGAGATATCAGTGTACTGGGCCCCGAGATTTCTGTTGCTGGCCCTGACCCTCAGGGGTGTATCTACCCCTTGGCCAGGATGGCACTTGCCAGGGGCACCATCCAGCTGTGCCAACCGTGGCTAAGGGATAGAGTTCTGCAGTCTCGAAAGGGCGCCATGGCAATCAGCGTGGGACTGAACAATTAGACGGTGAGGGAAGGATACTGAAATTGTCCCAACCCTGTTACAGTTTGAAACGCCCCTCAACTGCTGTCCACTGCTTCACTCCTAGCTCTGCCCCTTTGAAATTATTAATCCCTACCCCCCGGTAGGCGGAGTTCTCCAGGCCCATACTCAGGAGTCACCACTGCTGTACATTATGTGCCGGTTGTAGAGGCAGAGCGGGGAACATCAGAGAACGCCACAAATTACACAGTGGGCAAGGAGATGGCTGGAGACAGCTGCACAGCCATGCCTTGCAAGTTCGAGAGAGCTGTTGAATTTCAGCACTTCAAGTCAGAGCCTGCCCCCTGCTGCCCAAGCAGTCCGTGACAGTTAGTGTCGAGGAGGGGGGGATTTGTGCATGTGTGCTATCAGTGTGTGTGTGGGGGGGGTGGGTGGGTGGAGGATGTGTGTGACTGTGAGGGAGCTGTCAGTGTCAGTGTGTGGAAGTGATGAGAGTTGTCAGTACTGGGGAAATGTGTGTGTGTGTGTGTGTACTAGATTTAGAAGTGTGTGTTTGTGAGAGGTTTCAGTTTCAGTTGGGGAATTAGAGTTCATACAGTAATTAAATGTTTTCATATTGAGAACTACATCTCCCAGCATATACAGTGTGCTGGGGATGCTAACAAGCTTTATTTAAAAGTTTAAAAAACATTGCTTTTATGACTGCAATGGTTAAAAAGGGAGAGCTATAAATCAATTTATCAGTGAATGATCGCAGTTTGAGCTGTTACATTTTACTGAACCACCTATCCCTCCACACTCACTACCTGTCCTCAGGATACATTTACCATCCCGGCAGACGGTATACCGGCGGTCATTTGACCGATGTTGGAATCCTGACACCACTTGGGAGACTGGTGCCGGCACACAGACAGCCAACATCCCGAAGGCGAGTATTGGAGGGAGGGTTAGGACCGGGGGAGCGGGTGTTAGGGAAGGCACTAGGAGGGGGGGGGGGGGTTAGTCCTAGCTGCCACCCCCTGAGGGTTAGCCCTATCCGCCGCCCCCACAGAGGATTAGGATTAGGTATCATGTGACTGCTGGAATCCCGAGCGCCGGATGCCATACCCAACCCCCTTTACTTTTTCAGGCATTTCTATCTCTCCTCTCTCTATGGTGTTCCGATTGCCCACTTTCCCTTGTGCTTTTCTCTCTCTCTCTCTCCTTTGTTTAGAGCATCAGTTTCTGTAGTCCACTTTATCCTTATTTTTTCCAGTGTTTCACTATCTCTCTGATGTAATGAGGATGTATGGTCTAGAGGGATCAGTAATGCATTGTACTGTATAGAGGCGTCAGGGATGTAGCGTAGGGTATAGAGGCGTCAGGGATGTAGCGTAGGTTATAGAGGCATCAGGAATGTAGCGTAGGGAATAGAGGCATCAGGGATGTAGCGTAGGGTATAGAGGCGTCAGGGATGTAGCATAGGGAATAGAGGCGTCAGGGATGTAGCGTAGGGAATAGAGGCGTCAGGGATGTAGCGTAGGGAATATAGGCATCAGGGATGTACTAGCAGGTATATAGAGGTCAGTGTACTGTATAGAGGGGTCAGTAATGCAGTGATGGTTATAGAAAGGTCAGTGATGTAGTGTAGGGTATAGAGGGGTCAGTTATGTAGTGTGGGGTAAAGAGGGGTCAGTAAAGATACTAAGCTGAAGTACTTAGAACACTTCTTGAATTAAGACACAACCTGCAAGAAAAAGTATGCAATATGGGTGAAAAGGCAAATGTCAGAGGTCTGATACAAGTGACCAGCTCCACACCTTGCACCACATAGCGTTATGTTAAACTGGGATATGTTCTTTTTTGGTGTGTGTGTGTGTGTGTGTGTGTCTGTGTGTGTATGTGTGTGTGTGGGGGGGGGGGGTGCCAAAGGAAATTTTTGCCATTGGCTCCTTTGGTCTAGAACCAGCCCTGATCACAAAATATTTTTGTCTGAGCAGACTGGACACTGATCAGCGTTGGCTCATTCTCAGCCCCCCGCCCAGCCTCTGCTGCCAACAGACTGCTATTAGCTAGTTAACCTTCTGCCTTCCCTATCTATGACAAAGACTTCTGCTAATGCTACCAGACTGTTCCCAGTGGCTTCACACCAACAGTGAATCCCAGCCGATGATGTAGGGCAGCGTGTGGGGGAGGGGGTCAGTTGCTGTGGCTCCAACATGGTAACCGCCAATGGACTGCAATGCTTTATCGATAGGGGGGGCGCCAGTGCCTTACTTTGCCAGGGGCGCTTGGACCCCTAGCTACACCTCTGTTGACCCTAACCGATACCCCTAAACTAACCATAATTCCTGCAGTAAAAATCCATGTTTCTATGTATATAGGGGGTCATTCCGAGTTGATCGCATGCTGCCGTTGTTCGCTGCGTAGCAATCAGTTGAAAAAAAATGGCTAATCTGTGCATGCGCATGCTCCGTAATGTGCATGCGCATCGTACGAGTACAAAGTCCATTGTGGTTTTGCACTAGTTCTAGCGATTATTCCAATCACAGAACAGGCCACAAGGAGATTGACAGAAAGAGGGCGTTTCTGGGTGTCAACTGACCGTTTTCAGGGAGTGCTTGGAAAAATGCAGGCGTGGCAGAAGAAATGCAGACGTGGCTGGGCATTCGCTGGATGGGTGTGTGACATCAAAAGCCGTCCCTCGGTTGTTAGAATCAACGCACACGAAGTGTAACTACAGTGCTGGTCTTATTTTGAAACGATTTTGCAGGCGCTCTGCTACTCAAGTATTCGCACTTCTCCAAAGTGAATATACACTCTCCAGTGGGCAGCGACAATGCGTTTGCATGGCTGCTAAAAACTGCTAGCGAGCAATCAACTCAGAATGACCCCCATAGTGTATTGCAAGAAAATATCTGTAAATCCAATGGTACCGTAAGTGCGGTATATACTCGCACTTCTTTGCGGGGTGAGAACATCTCCCCTAAGTGAAGTCAGCCCTATGAATAGAGTTTGTGTGATCCCTGTGCAGCAGTCACAGAAAGGGTTCATCTCTGCAGTTTGTCACTCAAATTACATTGCTGCATTTTTTCTAGAAGTGGATCTGAGAGCTGTTACCCGCAGACCAGCTACAATAATTATCCTGGGTACTCACTAGACCAGTGGTTTCTTAAACTGCACCCTGGGGTGCCTCAGGACACTTGCAGGGGTGCCTTGGATTGGTGGTCCAGGACCAATTCAAAATATTTATAGTTAGTGTTATAGGCAAAACCAGTGCTGTTGGCTGGCAATCATAACATATGTGCACAAGCAGAAGCAAATCCTGTCCCCTACCAAAGGGCCAGTGCTAGGGTGTTTGGCGCCTCCCTGCAAACTATTAATTTGGGCCCTCTCTCCAATACTTAATAAAGGGACAGTGCGCTCCTTAAAAAAAGAAGGTGTGGTATCACAAGGAAGGGGCATGGCCACACAATAGCACCCCAAATCAAAATACGCCACACAGTAGCACTATCTTATTGTCATTACACCGCATGTAATAATAATAATAATAATACCCACAGTCGCAGTGCCCTTTATACACATAACCACCATATCAGTGCAGCTTACATACATAATGCCAACAGTAGCAGTGCCCCTTCTACACATGCCCATGGTGGCAATCCTTTACATGGCAAATATCAACCTGGTTTTGCCATGTAAAGGATTGCCACTTTAAAAACAAACAATCAAACAAAAACAAAAAAAAACAACAGGAAAAAACACAAAATCTCTCACTTTCTGATTCTCACACCCTATTACATTCCTCCCTATATATTTAAATGTTTCTATTACTGTATGTTCCCTCTTCCCTTCTCCAAACTATACACATCAACATTTTTTTGTATTTCCAGGTAAGTTTTGTGATGTAGGCCATGCACAATTTTAGTTGCCCTAATGTATTTACAGCCTTCTGGAGATATGGCTTCTGGAACTGAACACAGGATTCTAAATGTGGCTGTACCAAGGACCTATACAGTGGCATTACAGGTTGAGTATCCCTTATCCAAAATGCTTGGGACCAGAGGAATTTTGGATATCGGATTTTTCTGTATTTTGGAATAATTGCATACCATAACGAGATATTATGGTGATGGGACCTAAATCTAAGCACAGAAGGCATTTATGTTTCATATACACCTTATACACACAGCCTGAAGGTCATTTTAGCCAATATTTTTTATAACTTTGTGCATTAAACAAAGTGTGTGTACATTCACAGAATTCATTTATGTTTCATATACACCTTATACACACAGTCTGAAGTTCATTTAATACAATATTTTTAATAACTTTGAGTATTAAACAAAGTTTGTGTACACTGAGCCATCAAAACACAAAGGTTTCACTATCTCAGTCTCACTCAAAAAAGTCCGTATTTCGGAATATTCCGTATTTCGGAATATTTGGATATGGGATACTCAACCTGTATTACTTTTTTCTGCTACTGGTTCTTTAACCTATGCAAACAAGCATCTGACTTGCCTTTCCTATTGCTTTGTTACATTGCTTACCTGAAATAGTAATACTTAGATAGCTTTCCTCTTGCCATTATAATGCCCTTAATATTATAGTTAGCCTTTGCATTTTTGAGACGTGTATGATTTTGCATTTTTTGGCATTAAATGTTGCCATGTTCTTGACCATTCCTCTAGTCCAGGGGCGGAACTGCCAGAGACAACGGAGTCAGTTGCCGCCGGGCTCCAGCCCTAAAGGGGCTTCCTCCATTGCCCCCCGGCTGTTACGTGCCCTTCCTACTAAATAGACAAAAGCGCTACCAGCAGGGTCTCGCAGTTTGTACATTCCATGCCGTAACACCCTTCTTTCCACCTTCACAATGAAGCTATTGGTACTTTGCAAAAAAAAAAAAATTATTAGCATTGCAACTCAGCAGATCAATGCAGTGTGCAGCCACACACTCCATATATCTGCTCAGCCACAAAGCTGATTATTTCTTCACAAAGTACAAGGTGAGCTCCAAATAGAGTTCTCTAGCTTAGATTATACCTTTCTATGCAAGGGTAAATAGCTCAATTGTTTGACTGCAATGCCACAGGAAATGGTTTGGATCCAAGACAGTGTGACTGAATAATAAAGAAACCTTAAGATGAGTTCATGAATGTTGTATAAGTATTAGTGAGAGAAGGGGTCAGGAGCATGCTAGGCTGCAAAAAATAAGGTAGGCTGCAAGTGAAAGTAATGATCTCCTATATATTTTCCCAGATCTGTCACTCTGTGTGGCTAACTCTGGGGGAAGTCACAGCAATTAGCGGAGACGGCAACTGCAGGACGATACACCAGTGCCAGCAGCAGACCGTAACAAAGTGACAGATCAAGGAGAATATATAGGAGGTAGGGAGGTGGCCATGGTACATGGCTGGCCAAGGGACACTAGCTCATGTACCCCTTTACCACTGAGGCTGGCCACCAAGGATGGACCTGTCACCAGTGCACATGCAATAACCTCTTCTGCTGCCCTCTTTGCAACTCAGATTGCCCAGTGCTCCCCTTCGCTAACAGTCCACAAAGTTTCCCCATCTCACGATCTGCCTCCTCACCCCCACTTTCATCTCTACAGCACACGCGCATATCATACAAGATCCCATCATGCGTACGTAGGTCTGAAATGCAAGAGGGAGGTTGGGGGGAGATTGGCATGCGCCAGCAACACCACACAGCTCACTGTGACCACAGTGGAGAGGCGCTGCAACAGGACAATACACCAACCTCGGAGCAAGGAACTGCGTCGGTCAGGAGGAGAACTATTTCAATAGCATAAAAAGGTTAATGCGTCCCACCCTATGGACACCAGACTCATCAAGTCACTGTTGCCAGAGTCTCATACAATGACTCTGAACCTCTAAGCACACTATTTGACTGTCCACACCCTGCTGTGCCTATTACCCATCTCCTCCACCACCCTCAACACTGACCCACACATCATTCACCCACAAAGATACAATAAAGGTAGTTTGGATAAATTAGCTAAATGAAATGGATTTAACCAATTTATCTAAATGACCATTTTTGGATGTTTTCCAGTGTTTGTGAGCAAATGGTCAATTGTCATTTGCTGCCACATATTAGCATAATTTTGTTTCAACTAGAAAAAAAAATTGGACAGATAATCTAAGTGTGGATCCAGTTTAAAGGTCCGTATTCACGGCCCGATTTTGGGGAGAGATGTGTGCTGAGCGAACTGCTCAGCACACATCTCTCCACCCGCTCAGCACAGCGTGATGTGTGCTGAGCATACGGGGGGTGGGGGGGCGCTCATTTCACCCCCTGTGTAGGGCATTCTGTGTGTATCCAGCTTAACAGGTGTGAGCATCATACAACTACTGACTTGCGAGTAACTATACAGCAGCTCCATACCTTGTGACTTGAAGAAACACCAGTTAACCCCGGGAATGCTGCAGTCAAAGCAACAATTCCTCTTCTTACATTCCGCTGCACTTATTGTGGGGTAGCCGCAATCCCTTCTGCTGTACGGTTCCACATTACATTGTTTCTTGTCACTTCCTGTTGATGCAGTAAGGAAACATCCAGGAATTACAGCAGCTTAGTTTTTTTTTTTTTAACTGGGGCAATTTAGCTAGATCACAGGGCAATTTAGCTCCTTTGGTCCTTTTTTAGGACCCGTTAATCAGACAGTTGAGCAAACTGAAAAACAGCTAACAGGAAATTTCCACTTAAATGGTATTTTCTAATCTTATCTGACCATGACTAAGAATAAAGGATACACAAGATAAACTCTTAGAGCCATGGACCTTATCCATGTTTAAGCTCCATCAAATCTGTAATCAATAGCACTACATGCTCCCACTTTACCACTGTACTATATACTCTACCTGTGTTTTTAAGGTAAAAACACCATTTAACCCCAGTGACACTTGAATTAAAGCAGCAGCCTCTGGAATAGCATTCCTTAGCATTAATCCCAGGAAATCTGCAATCTTCACGCTCTTTGATAGCCATGCTACATTGCTGTTTACTTGGATGGAGCAGAGAGCACAACATCAGGACATAGGAAATATTACAATGCATGATAAGAAAGGTGTGAGCTCTACAGCAAGGCCTCTAACCCTTCGCCAGTGCCAAATACATAGGGCTTAACTCAGATCTGATCACAGCAGCAAATTTATTAGCTAAAACCATGTACACTGCAGGGGGGGGGGGGTATAATATGTGCAGAGAGAGTTAGATTTTGGTGCGGTGTGTTCAAACTGAAATCTAAATTGCAGTGTAAAAACAAAACAGCCAGTATTTACCCTGCACACAAACAATATAACCCACCTAAATCTCTCTGCAAATGTTATATCTGCCCCCCCATCCCTGCAGTGCACATGGTTTTGCCCACTAGCTAACAAATTTGCTGCATCTGGGAATTACAGCATCTTAATATTTCTTTTTACAGAAGGTTCAGCAAATTAAATTATTTAGTGAAATACTGTAATCATAACAGTTACAGGGATATTGTAGGTAGATTTATTGTCAGTGGATAAATGTAAAAATTAAACCCTTAGGCATAGTTCCAAAATGCTGTCATTGCAATCCAGATTTTAAGGATATCATGCTTGAGCACAGGTGACTTAATTAGAACTTCGGTCAATGTGAATTAACCATTGGACTCAACCATGGTTATCCTTAAAACCCAGGGGTCTATTTAAGATCGATCTTAATCGATGTTGGGCTTCCAGGTTGAAAAAAACACACACATTTACTAACATTTTAAAATTTATATAAAAAAATCATCTGTTCGTAAATGCAGTGCACATGGTTTTGCCCAACTGCTAACAAAAATCCTGCTGCGATCAACTCAGAATTACCCCCCATGGCCCTCATTCCGAGTTGTTCGCTCGCAAGCTGCTTTAAGCAGCATTGCACACGCTAAGCTGCCGCCTACTGGGAGTGAATCTTAGCATCTTAAAATTGCGAATGAAAGATTTGCAATATTGCGATAAGACATCTCTGTGCAGTTTCTGAGTAGCTCGAGACTTACTCTGCCAGTGCGATCAGTTCAGTGCTTGTCGTTCCTGGTTTGACGTCACAAACACACCCAGCGTTCGCCCAGACACTCCTCCGTTTCTCCAGCCACTCCCGCGTTTTTCCCAGAAACGGTAGCATTTTTTCCCACACGCACCTAAAGCGGCCTGTTTCCGCCCAGAAACACCCACTTCCTGTCAATCACATTACGATCACCAGAACGATGAAAAAACCGTGAGTAATATTCCTAACTGCATAGCAAATTTACTTGGCGCAGTCGCAGTGTGAACATTGCGCATGCGCATTAAGCGGAAAATCGCTGCGATGCGAAGAAAATTACAGAGCGAACAACTCGGAATGACCACCTATGTGCACTGCAGGGAAGGCAGATTTAACATGTGCAGAGAGAGTTAGATTTGGGTGTGGTGTGTTCAATCTGCAATCTAATTTGCAGTGTAAAAATAAAGCAGTCAGTATTTACCCTGCACAGAAACAAAATAACTCACCCAAATCTAACTCTTTCTGCACATGTTATATCTGCCTCCCCTGCAGTACACATGGTTTTGCCCAACTGCTAACAAAATTCCTGCTGCGATTATCTTGGAATTACCCCCATCGATTGATGTTTTCACACTGCTCGTGTATATAAGACATAGGGCCTAATTCAGTTTGGATCGTAATACGCGTTCCAACCGCAAAACCTATGAAGAGGATGGGGGCATATACGCAGGGTCCATCCTGTGCGTGTGCCTACATTTTCTCCGGGTGCCCCGCAGAAAATGCGAATGCCTCTGCCTGTCAATCAGTAGAGGGCGTACCTTCGCAGGTATATCGCGATCATGAGCCATGTCTCCCATTTTTGTCATTATAGGTGCTCTGTGAGCTGCTGGCCATGCCCCAGCCCCTCTGTCTCCCGTGAATAGACATTGAGGCTTATTCAGACCAGGTTATTGAGCTTAATACTATAGGATCAAAATTACCCCCAAATTCTATGATTTTAGCTGTTTGAGGTTTTTAAAAAAAATCACCCGAATACAAAATCCGAAAGGGTGGTTTTGCCAAAACGCGTCCGTATCCAAAACACAACTGCGGATCCGAAACCAAAACCAAAACATGAAACACGAACAATGCCCGCTGCACATCTCTAGTTAGGGGAGAAGCATGTAGCCTTGTAGACTATGCACAGCTATATCTAGAAAAATATATGATCTAATCTTTAACCAACCAATGCAAGAAAGTATTTAATGTGAAAATACGAAACACTAGACTAATTGGAGGTGCGCCCTAAAGCAAATTACAATGTTAGGATTAGGGGGTTCGGAAAGACCTCTAGTGTAAACACTACTATATACATTTTAAGATAGGAAGGTACAAATTACATATTCACATTGCATCTATGGGCTGGATTCAAATGTCCCTTTCCTCCCTCAATCGTGCCCGTCAGCAGCTATTCTAATGTTGCTGCCAACGGGTGCGACATGTTTATTTCAGCTCGCTACCCCCAGGGGAAACAAGCTGAAATGTGTGCAAAGAGACCCATTTGGGCAACCAAACGGTGTCTTTTCATGATCGCGCCCATTACTTTATTCAGGTTTAGGTGCTTTGTGCACCTAAACCAGAGTGTAATGGGCGCAATAATTGAGGGCATTTGAATTTCCCTTATATGTGTGTGTGTGTGTGTGATATACACACAGACACACATACTGTATTTCTTTATATAATGGACACCTCAGTTTCTATTCATTCATGTCCTGCCCCCTACTCTGTCAGACCCCTTCCCCTCTACTTTTCTGACCCCAAACGCCACTCATTCTTGTTGAGTGCTGGTGGGCCCATTCAGAATTTTGCTATGGGGCCCACAAAGGTCTAGTTACGCCACTGGGCAGGGTTATAGAGGAGGCGGTGCAAGGCATCCTGGGAACAGTCAAAGCTTTAGCCTGTTGGTGCCTTGGATCAAGATCCAACTCTACACCCCGATGTTAGTGTAGTGCCTTTTGGGGTTAAGGTTTTACAGAAAGTTACAGGTTTTTTTAATTTAGTAAAATATGCCCCATTTTAAAGATAGGGCATTTACATTTGTTGCACCTGTGCAGTACATAGCAGCCTGCAGGGCATGTACAGTGGCTTCATTTGGGTGCACATACATTGCCGGCTCCTGGTCGCAAACTGAAATTATTGTGTGTAAGTGGAATTAGCGGTGTTTATGTCATACAGGGGGGTTGGGGAGGTTTGTGGTTGGTGGGGGGCACGCTGTGTGATTATTATCCTGCATCTATACATACATGCGCTAACACCTGGACATACACTGATGTACCCACACCTAATATCCATACATACACGCCCTGACACCTGGACATACACCAACATTTCCACACCTGCATCTATACATACACATGCTGACACCTGGACATACACCAACATACAAGCACCTGCATCTATATATACACGCGCTGACAAATGGACATACACCGACGTACCCACACTTGCATCTATACATACATGCACTGACATCTGGACATACAAGCACCTGCATCTATACATACACGCGCTGACACCTGAACCTACACTGACCTTCCCACACCTGCATCTATACATACACATTCTGACACCTGGACATACACAGACGTACCCACACCTGCATCTATACATACACGCGTTGACACCTGGACGTACACTGACGTACACACACCTACATCTATATATGCATGGATGCAAATGTGGGTACGTCTGTATACGTCCAGGTGTTAGCATGTGTATGTATAGATGTTAGGTGTGGGTACATCAGTGTATGTCCAGGTGTCAGCACATGTATGTATAGATTCACATGTGGGTAAGCCGGTGTACGTCCACGTGTCAGCATGTGTAGGTATAGATGCAGGTGTGGGTACGTTGGTGTACGTTTAGGGGTCAGCGTGTTTATGTATAGATGTTGGTGTGTGTATGTCAGTGTACGTACAGATATAGGTGTGTGTATGTATGTATGTATGTATGTATATGTATAGAGGAAGGTGTGATACATACATATAACACATACATGATAGATACATACATATATCACACACACGATAGATAGATAGATAGATAGATAGATAGATAGATAGATAGATAGATAGATAGATAGATAGAACACATACATACAAGATAGATAGATACATATATATACACACACATACGATAGATAGATAGATAGATAGATAGATAGATAGATAGATAGATAGATAGATAGATAGATAGATAGATACACATATATATATATATATATATATCACAAACATATATGATTCATACATATATCACACACACATACATGATACATACATGAGAAAGACCTGGGATGGTGATGAGGCCAGGGCCCCCTGCTGATGTTGCATTGAGGAAGGCAGTGTTCCAGGGCGGATGCCAGTCGGGGAGAGCGCCGCGCAGCCCGGGAAAAATACTGCTGAGGAGCTACATCTGGAAGAGCCCCTGGGAGGGAGAGTGCCACATGCCCCATCTTGCGTGGCAGACTCTGCAGGCCTGCACATGGGAAGGGAGGTCTCTGGCCACACATACTCACCCTTCTGCTGAAGCCCCGCTGCTGTCCCCATCAGCGCTCTCCAGCGGGGAGCGGGGCCAGGATGAACCTCAACCTGTGAGAACTATCTTCATGATCAAGAGATCTCATATGCAAGATAAGTATGTGTTGGAATAGGGCTGGGGAGGGCGGCTGCTCGGGCACCCCCCCGTCAAGTTAAGGAGATTTAACTGAGGAAGCACAAGGGAACTCTCGTCTGGGGACAACAACTGCAGGGAGACCACATCTTTTCAGATGAACATGGGAGGGCGGAAGGCTGCCTAATACTGAAGCACCCTCAGACATTAAACCATATGCAACAACTATTGCAAGCATTCCTTGGGGAAGGTCTGCAGCAGACGGATTTGCATACGGTGATGTCATCCAAGCAGTGGGCCAAAGTTGGCTGGAACCCTCATCTGTATATGAAAAGAGAAAAGGGGCATGCAGGGCATGGCGGCCTTTTGCGGCGCTTGTATAACCCCAAGTTTGCATTAAACACCCCCACCCTCCTTCGGTGTGGGGCTCATGTTGGCCATGCCCAAGCCCCTGAAGCATTCAAGCTGATTTCTTGCAGCAGCTGGGCACTGTAACAGCTTCAGAGCTGCTCTACAAGACAAGTAAAAGGGTGTGGGCCCTGCAGCACCACCTGTAGTTTGCATACACACATATATAGGACAGCATCTCTTATATGCCCCAGGGTCAATAAAATAGTATCCTTGTCTAGGCTATCCATCCCCTCAGATAAGGTATTTGTCCATGCCGCTACAGCACTACACACCCAGGCCGACGCAATTGCCGGTCTGAGTAAGGTACCTGAATGTGTATAAATGGACTTCAGTGTAATCTCCTGTTTGCGGTTAGCACACTCTTTGAGGGTAGCCGTATCCTGGGACGGGAGGGCTACCTTCTTGGATAAGCGTGTTAATGCTTTGTCCACCCTAGGGGAGGATTCCCATCGTAACCTATCCGTTGATGGGAAAGGATACGCCATAAGAATCCTTTTGGAAATCTGCAGTCTTTTATCTGGAGATTCCCAAGCTTTTTCACATAACTCGTTCAGCTCGTGTGAGGGGGGAAAGGTTACCTCAGGCTTCTTTCCCTTGTACATATGTACCCTCTTGTCAGCGACAGGGGGTTCCTCTGTGATGTGCAAAACATCTTTTATTGCCATAATCATAAATCGAATGGATTTTGCCAATTTTGGCTGTAACTTTGCATCATCGTAATCGACACTGGAGTCAGAATCCGTGTCGGTATCTGTGTCAACAATCTGGGATAGTGGGCGCTTATGAGACCCTGACAGTCCCTGCAACATAGGATCAGGCATGGGTTGAAACCCTGACTGACCCAAAGCTTCTGCCTTGTCTAATCTTTTGTGCAATGAGTTTACACTAGCATTTAAAACATTCCACATATCCATCCAATCAGCTGTCGGCGGAGACACCACATTCATTTGCTCCCGCTCCTCTCTAATATAGCCTTCTTCCTCAGACATGTCGACACACGTGTACCGACACACTACACACACAGGGAATGCTTTTTCTGAAGACAGTTTCCCCACAAGGCCCTTTGGAGAGACAGAGAGAGAGTATGCCAGCACACCCCCCAGCGCTATATAACCCAGGAATAAAACAGTAACTTAATGTTTGCCCAGTAGTGCTGCTGTATGTAATTTGCGAATTATGTGCCCCCCCCCACCCCTCTTTTCAACCCTCTTGTCTAACGTGGTATAAGCAGGGTAGAGTCCGGGGAGCTTCCTCTCAGCGGTGCTGTGGAGAAAAAATGGCGCTGGTGAGTGCTGAGGGAGAAGCCCCGCCCCCTCGGAGGCGGGCTTCTGTCCCGCTTAAACTGTAAAATTGGTGGGGGCTTATACATATATAAAGTGCCCAGCTGTATATATGTTATATTTTTGCGAAAGAGGTTTATATTGCTGCCCAGGGCGCCCCCCCTGCGCCCTGCACCCTTACAGTGACCGGAGTATGTGAGGTGTATGGGAGCAAAGGCGCACAGCTGCAGTGCTGTGCGTTACCTCAGTGAAGATCATGAAGTCTTCTGCCGCCTCTGAAGTCTTCTTTTCTTCTCATACTCACCCGGCTTCTATCTTCCGGCTCTGCGAGGGGGACGGCGGCGCGGATCTGGGACGGACGGCGAGGGTGAGATCCTGCGTACCAATCCCACTGGAACTAATGGTGTCCAGTAGCCTAAGAAGCAGGACCTTGCAACTCAGAGAGTAGGGCTGCTTCTCTCCCCTCAGTCCCTCGATGAGGGAGTCTGTTGCCAGCAGTGCTCCCTGAAAATTAAAAACCTAACAAAATACTTTCTGTCAGAAAGCTCAGGAGAGCTCCTGAAAAGCATCCAGTCTCCACTGGGTACAGTATCAAACTGAGTTCTGGAGGAGGGGCATAGAGGGAGGAGCCAGTGCACACCCAGAACTAAAGTCTTTCTTAAAGTGCCCATGTCTCCTGCGGAGCCCGTCTATCCCCATGGTCCTTACGGAGTCCCCAGCATCCTCTAGGACGTTAGAGAAAATAGGATTTTAATACCTACCGGTAAATCCTTTTCTCTTAGTCCGTAGAGGATGCTGGGCACCCGTCCCAGTGCGTACTGTGTCTGCAGTTATTAAATGGCCCTTAACTCCAGAACATTTATGTGGAGATGAAAACATCCAAGGAAGACTTGACCATCTTCCTTGGATGTTTTCCCCCTGTGTGACTGCTCTCCAGCCTCGGAGGGTTGCATCCGTGGTCCCTAGGATCCCGTCCTGGATCCCGAACCATCGCCCCTCTAGGTGGTGAGAACTGTGCAGCCACCAATGGAGTGAGATTCTAGTCTTGGAAGACAGGATTATCCTCCGGTGCATGTGTAGGTGGGATCCGGACCACTTGTCCAACAGGTCCCACTGGAACACTCTGGCATGGAACCTGCCAAACTGAATGGCCTCGTAGGCCGCAACCATCTTCCCCAGCAACTGAATGCATTGATGGATTAACACTCTTGCTGGTTTCAGAATTTGTTTGACCAGACTCTGGATCTCCAGAGCCTTTCCACTAGAAGAAAACCTCTTCTGTGTCCAGTATCACTCCCAAAAACAACAACCGCGTCATTGGGACCAACTGCGATTTTGGCAAGTTTAGGAGCCAACCATGTTGTTGAAGAACTGTCAGGGAGAGTAGATGTTTTGCACCAACTGGTCCCTGGATCTCGCCTTTATCAGGAGATCATCCAAGTACGGGATAATTGTGACTCCTTGCTTGCGAAGGAGAACCATCATTTCCGCCATCACCCTTGTGAAAATCCTCGGAGCCGTGGACAGACCAAACGGCAACGTCTGAAATTGGTAATGACAATCCTGAATTGCAAACCTCAGGTAGCTTGATGCAGTGGCTAAATGGGAACATATAAGTAGGCATCCTTTATGTCTACCAAAACCATGAAATCTCCTTTATCCCCCGGACTGGAGATCACTACCCTGAGAGATTCCATCTTGAAATTGAATTTCTTTAGGTAGAAATTAAGGGATTTCAGATTTAAGATTGGTCTGACTGAGCCATCCGGCTTCGGGACCACGAAGAGGCTTGAATAAAAACCTTCTCCCTGCTGACTAAGGCTGATTTGAACAATCGGTGAGGGGGATACTGTAGCACAGAGATTTTCAACCATTTAGTTAATTTGATCTCGGCAGCTCCCGCAGGTAAGTCAACCTTCTTGCCCTATGTTCCCTCTCAACGGATGAAGACGCATCATTGTCTAACGCAGTCATTTTGTCCCAATAGATATGCAAGAAGTTAAGATTCCCCTTTCTTTGCAGGTAGAGGAAGGAGAAGAGGGAAGAGGTCTGTAGCCTCTTCAAGATCGCAGGAGCAGAGATCGTCCTCTGCTTCTGCCAAATCCACTGCATGACGCTGGGGCTCTCTTGCAGGAGCCCACACCAGTGGGGGCACGTCTAAAACACTTCAGTCAGTTCTGGATTAATTTGGACCTGGACTCGTGGGTTTTACAAATAGTGTCACAAGGGTACAAACTGGGGTTTCAAGACGTTCCCCCTCACCGATTGTTCAAATCGGCCTTAGTCAGCAGGGAGAAGGTTTTTATTCAAGCCTCTTCGTGCTCCCGAAGCCGGACGGCTCAGTCAGACCAATCTTAAATCTGAAATCCCTCAATTTCTACCTAAAGAAATTCAATTTCAAGATGGAATCTCTCAGGGTAGGGATCTCCAGTCCGGAGGAAGGAGATTTCATGGTTTTGGTAGACATAAGGATGCCTAATTACATGTTCCCGTTTAGCCACTGCATCAAGCTACCTGAGGTTTGCAATTCAGGATTGTCATTACCAATTTCAGACGTTGCCGTTTGGTCTGTCCACGGCTCCGAGGATTTTCACCAGGGTGATGGTGGAAATGATGGTTCTCCTTCGCAAGCAAGGAGTCACAATTATCCCGTACTTGGATGATCTCCTGATAAAGGCGAGATCCAGGGACCAGTTGGTGCAAAACATCTACTCTCCCTGACAGTTCTTCAACAACATGGTTGGCTCCTAAACTTGCCAAAATCGCAGTTGGTCCCAATGACGCGGTTGTTGTTTTTGGGAGTGATACTGGACACAGAAGAGGTTTTCTTCTAGTGGAAAGGCTCTGGAGATCCAGAGTCTGGTCAAACAAATTCTGAAACCAGCAAGAGTGTTAATCCATCAATGCATTCTGTTGCTGGGGAAGATGGTTGCGGCCTACGAGGCCATTCAGTTTGGCAGGTTCCATGCCAGAGTGTTCCAGTGGGACCTGTTGGACAAGTGGTCCGGATCCCACCTACACATGCACCGGAGGATAATCCTGTCTTCCAAGACCAGAATCTTACTCCATTGGTGGCTGCACAGTTCTCACCTCCTAGAGGGGCGATGGTTCGGGATCCAGGACTGGATCCTAGGGACCATGGATGCAACCCTCCGAGGCTGGGGAGCAGTCACACAGGGGGAAAACATCCAAGGAAGATGGTCAAGTCAGGAAAGTTTTCTCCACATAAATGTTCTGGAGTTAAGGGCCATTTAATAACTGCAGACACAGTACGCACTGGGACGGGTGCCCAGCATCCTCTACGGACTAAGAGAAAAGGATTTACCGGTAGGTATTAAAATCCTATTTTCTCTAACGTCCTAGAGTATGCTGGGGACTCCGTAAGGACCATGGGGATAGATAGGCTCCGCAGGAGACATGGGTACTTTAAGAAAGACTTTAGTTCTGGGTGTGCACTGGCTCCTCCCTCTATGCCCCTCCTCCAGACCTCAGTTTGATACTGTGCCCAGTGGAGACTGGGTGCTTTTCAGGAGCTCTCCTGAGCTTTCTGACAGAAAGTATTTTGTTAGGTTTTTAATTTTCAGGGAGCACTGCTGGCAACAGACTCCCTCATCGAGGGACTGAGGGGAGAGAAGCAGCCCTACTCTCTGAGTTGCAAGGTCCTGCTTCTTAGGCTACTGGACACCATTAGCTCCAGAGGGATTGGTACGCAGGATCTTACCCTCGCCGTCCGTCCCAGAGCCGCGCCTCCGTCCCCCTTGCAGAGCCGGAAGATAGAAGCCGGGTGAGTATGAGAAGAAAAGAAGACTTCAGAGGCGGCAGAAGACTTCATGATCTTCACTGAAGTAACGCACAGCACTGCAGCTGTGCGCCATTGCTCCCATACACCTCACACACTCCGGTCACTGTAAGGGTGCAGGGCGCAGGGGGGGGGGGGCACCCTGGGCAGCAATATAAACCTCTTTTTGGCAAAAATATAACACATATACAGCCGGGCACTGTATATATGTATGAGCCCCCGCCAATTTTACAGTTTAAGCGGGACAGAAGCCTGCCGCCGAGGGTGCGGGGCTTCTCCCTCAGCACTCACCAGCGCCATTTTTTCTTCACAGCACCGCTGAGAGGAAGCTCCCCGGACTCTCCCCTGCTTATACCACGGTAGACAAGAGAGTTGAAAAGAGGGGAGGGGGGCACATAATTTGGCGCAAATTACATGCTGCAGTACTACTGGGCAAACATTAAGTTACTGTGTATTCCTGGGTTATATAGCGCTGGGGTGTGTGCTGGCATACTCTCTCTCTGTCTCTCCAAAGGGCCTTGTGGGGAAACTGTCTTCAGAAAAAGCATTCCCTGTGTGTGTGGTGTGTCGGTACACGTGTGTCGACATGTCTGAGGAAGAAGGCTATATTAGAGAGGAGCAGGAGCAAATGAATGTGGTGTCTCCGCCGACAGCTGATTGGATGGATATGTGGAATGTTTTAAATTCTAGTGTAAACTCATTGCACAAAAGATTAGACAAGGCTGAAGCTTTGGGACAGTCAGGGTCTCAACCCATGCCTGATCCTATGTTGCAGGGACTGTCAGGGTCTCATAAGCGCCCACTATCCCAGATTGTTGACACAGATACAGACACGGATTCTGACTCCAGTGTCGATTACGATGATGCAAAGTTACAGCCAAAATTGGCAAAATCCATTCGATATATGATTATGGCAATAAAAGATGTTTTGCACATCAGAGAGGAACCCCCTGTCCCTGACAAGAGGGTACATATGTACAAGGTGAAAAAGCCTGAGGTAACCTTTGAGGGGGTCACACGAGCTGAACGAGTTATGTGAAAAAGCTTGGGAATCTCCAGATAAAAGACTGCAGATTTCCAAAAGGATTCTTATGGCGTATCCTTTCCCATCAATGGATAGGTTACGATGGGAATCCTCCCCTAGGGTGGACAAAGCATTAACACGCTTATCCAAGAAGAAAGCCCTCCCGTCCCAGTATACGGCTACCCTCAAAGAGTCTGCTGACCGCAAACAGGAGATTACCCTGAAGTCCATTTATACACATTCAGGTACCTTACTCAGACCGGCAATTGCGTCGGCCTGGGTGTGTAGTGCTGTAGCGGCATGGACGGATACCTTATCTGAGGGGATGGATACCCTAGATAAGGATACTATTTTATTGACCCTGGGGCATATAAGAGATGCTGTCCTATATATGTGTGTATGCAAACTACAGGTGGTGCTGCAGGGCTCACACCCTTTTACTTGTCTTGTAGAGCAACTCTGGAGCTGTTTCTGGGTCCAGCTGCTGCAAGAAATCAGCTTGAATGCTTCAGGGGCTGGGGCATGGCCAACATGAGCCCACACTGATGGGGGGTGGGGGTGTATAAAGCGATTTAGGGGTCATCCAAGCGCAACCCCACAAAGGCCGCCATGCCCTGCGTGACCCTTTTCTCTTTTCATATGCAGACGAGGGTTGCAGCCAACTATGCCCACTGCTTGGATGACATCACTATATGCAAATCCATCTGCTGCAGGCCTTCCCCCAGGAATGCTTGCAGTAGTTGTTGCATTAGGTTTGTTGTTAGGGGGTGTTTCAGTATTAGGCAGCCTTCTGCCCTCCCACATTCGTCTGAAAATGTGTTCTCCCTGCAGTTGTTGTTCCCAGATGAGAGTTCCCTTGTGCTTCCTCAGTTGAATCTCCTTAACTTGACAGGGGTGTGCCCGAGCAGCCGCCCTCCACAGCCCTATCCCAACACATACTTATCTTGCATATGAGATCTCTTGATCATGAAGATAGTTCTCACAGGGTGAGTTTCATCCATTACATTTTAAAGTAGGAAGGTACAAATTACATATTCAAATTACATATATGTGCTGGATTCAAATGTTTTCCCCCCTTCCTTTCTCAATTGTGCCCATCAGCAGCTATTCTAATGTTGCTGCCAATGGGTGTGACGCATTCATTTCTTCTGTGGGGTACACTGGACTCCACAAGGATTCACATTGTATGTACACCAGAGTAGGATCTTGATCTGAGGCACCCACAGGCTCAAAGCTTTTGACTGTTCCCAAGATGCTCAGCGCCCCCTCCTCTATAACCTCGCTTCCATGAACAGGGAGCTCAGTTTGTAGTTGGTGCCTTCAGTAGCAGGCCACTTAACAGGGGGCTGCCTCAGGCAGCCTATTCTTAGCTATTAATTTTGGCAAGAAAAGAATAACTTTTTTTATAAGAATCTACAAGGGCTGCAGCAGGCTAGGTCTAATAGACCTCTTTACTGCAGCTCCATCACTCCCAGTGGCGCAGTATACTCCCGTGCCCCGGTTGCTGGGTCACTGCAGCGGAGGCTCCGGTTTCTTCCTAAGGTCAGTCACACACACACCGCCCTCCGGGATCACGAGGCCGCTGATGGGGGCGGGCCGTGTGCGCACTGGCGTGGACACTGATTACTGGGCAGCCGCTCCACTAGCCACCAGGGACAGTTAAGGAGCACAGCTCTGGGGTTTTTTCTCCTATATTAACCCCATTTTGTACTACCCGCAGTGCATTGTGATAGGTAATGGGGCCTGATTCAGGTTGGATCGCAATCCAACTGCAAAAACTGCTAAGAGCATACGCATCCGCCTGCATTTTCTGCGGCACCCCGCAGATAATGCGATCACCTCTGCCTGTGAATCGGTGAAGGGGGGGGTGGAGGGGGGTCAACAACACTCCATTTCCAAGTCGGAGATGGAGCGGTGCGGGGGCACGGTTTCAAAATGGGGTCGGCAACGGAGAAACAGGAGGCGTGGTCAGAGCAGCTGCATGACATCACATGGGCCGGACTCTGCCAGTGGAGCCCCAGCGTCATGAGGTAGATTTTGTAGAGGCCGGGGAGGACTTCTGTTCCTGGGAACTAGCTGTGTTGTGCAGCTTTATTCCTCTGCCCCTACCTCTGGCAAGAAAGGACGCACCTCGCACTTTCTTGTTTCTTTGTGACCGAAAGGACTGCATTTGATAATGCGGAGCTTTCTTATGCTGTGAGGGAACATAAGGTAAAAAATTTGATTTTCCAACTGTAGCTGTGCGTGTTAATGCTTTGTCCATCCTACGGGAGGATTTCCATCGTAACCTATCCGTTGATGGAAAAGGATACGCCATAAGAATCCTTTTGGAAATCTGCAGTCTTTTATCTGGAGATTCCCAAGCTTTTTCACATAACTCGTTCAGCTCGTGTGACCCCCTCAAAGGTTACCTCAGGCTTCTTTCCCTTGTACATATGTACCCTCTTGTCAGGGACAGGGGGTTCCTCTGTGATGTGCAAAACATCTTTTATTGCCATAATCATATATCGAACGGATTTTGCCAATTTTGGCTGTAACTTTGCATCATCGTAATCGACACTGGAGTCAGAATCCGTGTCGGTATCTATGTCAACAATCTGGGATAGTGGGCGCTTATGAGACCCTGACAGTCCCTGCAACATAGGATCAGGCATGGGTTGAGTCCCTGACTGTCCCAAAGCTTCAGCCTTGTCTAATCTTTTGTACAATGAGTTTACACTAGCATTTAAAACATTCCACATATCCATCCAATCAGGTGTCAGCGGAGACACCACATTCATTTGCTCCCGCTCCTCTCTAATATAGCCTTCTTCCTCAGACATGTCGACACATGTGTACCGACACACCACACACACAGGGAATACTTTTTCTGAAGACAGTTTCCCCACAAGGCCCTTTGGAGAGACAGAGAGAGAGTATGCCAGCACACTCCCCAGCGCTATATAACCCAGGAATAACACAGTAACTTAATGTTTGTCCAGTAGCGCTGCTGTATGTAATTTGCGCCGAATTATGTGCCCCCCCTCTCTTTTCAACCCTCTTCTCTACCGTGGTATAAGCAGGGGAGAGTCCGGGGAGCTTCCTCTCAGCGGTGCTGAGGAGAAAAAATGGCGCTGGTGAGTGCTGAGGGAGAAGCCCCGCCCCCTCGGCGGCGGGCTTCTGTCCCGCTTAAACTGTAAAATTGGTGGGGGCTCATACATATATACAGTGCCCAGCTGTATATATGTTATATTTTTGCCAAAAAGAGGTTTATATTGCTGCCCAGGGCGCCCCCCCTGCGCCCTGCACCCTTACAGTGACCGGAGTATGTGAGGTGTATGGGAGCAATGGCGCACAGCTGCAGTGCTGTGCGCTACCTCAGTGAAGATCATGAACTCTGTGGAGCCCGTCTATCCCCATGGTCCTTACGGAGTCCCCAGCATCCTCTAGGACGTTAGAGAAACTAGGATTTTAATACCTACCGGTAAATCCTTTTCTCTTAGTCTGTTGAGGATGCTGGGCACCCGTCCCAGTGTGTACTGTGTCTGCAGTTATTAAATGGCCCTTAACTCCAGAACATTTATGTGGAGACAACTTTCCTGACTTGACCATCTTCCTTGGACGTTTTCCCCCTGTGTGACTGCTCCCCAGCCTCGGAGGGTTGCATCTGTGGTCCCTAGGATCCAGTCCTGGATCCCGAACCATCGCCCCTCTAGGAGGTGAGAACTGTGCAGCCACCAATGGAGTGAGATTCTGGTCTTGGAAGACAGGATTATCCTCCGGTGCATGTGTAGGTGGGATCCGGACCAATTGTCCAACAGGTCCCACTGGAACACTCTGGCATGGAACCTGCCAAACTGAATGGCCTTGTAGGCCACAACCATCTTCCCCAGCAACTGAATGCATTGATGGATTAACACTCTTGCTGGTTTCAGAATTTGTTTGACCAGACTCTGGATCTCCATAGCCTTTCCACTGGAAGAAAACCTCTTCTGTGTCCAGTATGTGTTATGATTCCAGCACTCTGGTCAGAGAAGATCTTATGGCAAGGACCGGAGCACTGGAACGGAATGCTGGGGAAGGGAGCAGGACAGGAAAATAGCCCCTGGCGCCCTAACTCTGTTGTCTCGCCCGTGTTGTCAGAAATCCCCTGCGAGACTATGGTTTCTTGAGCCCTTGGCAGCCGCGTTTGAAGGGCGGATTATGTCTGCCCAACTTCGATGCCCCCCGGTCTTAATGAGAGACAAAGGGAAACCCGAGACAGGGTGATAACAAGAGGCCCTCTAACTAAACAACCAGGCCAGGGGCTAAGCAAACTCAAAACTATAATATGTGCGGAGAAACCGCCAGGAAAAAGGACAACCAAAATATCCACTTGTCCAATTCTCCTACCCGGCACCGCCGAGTACCAGAGAGGACTTGTGGAAGCGGAACCCTCCGCAAATGCTCCAAACACAAAATATAAAAGGTAAAGCGGCTGAGCCGCAACACACGGCAGAGCCGCAACTCACGAACACCACTGGATATAAAACGGTGATCAGTCAGGACTCCAGGGAACCAAACGACCTCTTGGGATGAGATGACAACTCCCGAATACCGGACTTCTGCGGACTGGAATGACCGGATACAGCAGGACTGGAAACAGACTCTCAGCAAACAAATCTACAAAGAAATATAACTGCATCAATTGTATTCTGACTAAAATGATCTTATTTGGTTCTAGATTTAAGAGTTTTTTTGAAATACTTTAAGATTTAGAGATTATTTGGTATTAGGTTGGGTAATTTTACTGTCTATATTCATGGATTTCTACAGATCTGAATGGTCAATCTGGCATTAATATATGGTTAAAAGAGCTTCTTGGTTTTAAGGGTAATAAAAATTCCATGAGCATCATTCTCATAAGAGTAATAAAAATTAGGAGGTTTATGAAAGATTTATAAACATAATGATTGAGAGTATCGTTATTGTTTAATCGTGATTTAAAGTAACTTCTGGCTATGAGACATTGGTTTTTATATTATTGTTTTTTAATAGTTCATTTAAGTGTATTTTAAATAATTCGAGTCCACTCTCCTTTGTTTCTCTGCAAATGTGTTAATATATATATGTATAAGAAATTTTTTGACTGCCACTGCTTGAATAGGAGTCTGCAAGTCATTAATAGATTAAATTAAATGATGGCAGCTGAGCTCCTTCTGATTACAAGTGATTACCAACAGACAGGTGTATTGCCAATTAAGGAAGCAGAGGAGTATAAAGGAGACCAGGGGCTCTAGAGGCGGTACTTCTGAGGAAACAGCCCCAGGATTGAGGCTGAGAAACGCGTCAAGCAATCCGTCTGATTACATTGCCCGACATTCTGCATGGCATCCAGCTAACCATCACGAACAGAGACTGATTTCTGCAGCACGTCCCCGACAGCATCCGCCACTCAGCGCCTCACCCAGCATCTGTTCGGCATTTGGCTCACCGCACCAAACGGAGATTCAGCTTATGACAGCTAGCAGTATGCTCCAGGTGAAGCTTGATGGAAAGTGGTGAGAGAGCATTATAGTCTTTGAATTTTTATGCCGATCTGAATGAGACTGTGAGCATTTTATCTATTATTTCTCACAAGCCCTGCACATTCTGTTGCAGTGTCCCAGAGCGGGCAGCCGGCGCCCTACGGACATAACACAATTGTTGCCCATTGCATAAGTTGGGTTAAGTATAATAACAGACTCCAAAATAGCGTCACATGCTTAATCTGTTATTGTGCAATTATAAGCTTCATAAGAAAAGCTGATCAATTCTGGACGGCATTATTGAGAAATAAGAGCTAAATAGGGATTTCACAAATAATGGAGCGGATGACATCAATGTGAATAATCCCTATATACATCACGGATGAACTTTTAAACCCTCTACCAATATATGGTTTCAAGTGTTTCAATCAGCCCACGCGTGGAGCTTACTCTAAGGAATTCCTGTTAATCACAAGAGTTACTATACATTATATAAAGGGTAGATTGATACATTGTTCCAAAGGAGACCTTAGTGAGGAATACAAATTGTTACATGTTTTGATGTGTTGCTGCTAAAAGATTTTTTAAAGTCACAGGATGTTTAGGTTTTCTCATAATTTTTATATATGAATAAGGTCATTTTTAATAAAATATATTAATACTTTAGTGACAGCGCTTCTCTCTGTGGTTCTCAGCAAACAAAGGCAGCATGCAGGAAGCTATTACCGGCATCTGTGAGAAGCCCTGGGAGTGTATTTAACAAGGAGTCCTCCAATCAGCTGCTAAAGGCTGATTAGAATAAATGCCGTGCAGCTGCCTTGCTGCACGGCCAGAGAGCAGGTGAATATCTTAATTTCCTAAAGCCTAGCAACGGGGAACGCGGTCCACCAGTGGCGTCCCCGTTGCTAGGGTCCGTGCGGCTCAGCGCGCCCGGCGTCTAGCGTTGCTAGGGAGCCGGCGGCTGTACGTGCACGGCATCTCTAGTTGCTAGGCGCCGGGCCGCGCAGACCATCAAGCGGACCCCGGCGCCTAACAGTACCCCCCCCTTGAGGAGGGGTCAAGGAACCCCTAAAGCCAGGTTTCTGAGGAAATTCCCGAAAAAATGCCCTCTTGAGCCTCGGGGCATGAAGATCCTTATCCTGGACCCAAGACCTTTCCTCCGGACCATAGCCTTTCCAGTGAACCAGAAAATACAGCCGATCCCGGGACAATTTGGAATCGAGAGCCTTCTCTACCAAGAACTCCTGTTGTCCCTGTACATCCACTGGAGATCTACCCTGAGAGATCTTCCGAGGAAATCTACTGGAAGAAACGTATTGTTTCAACAGGGAACAATGAAACGTATTTCCAATCCTGAGAGATCTTGGTAAACGTAACCGAAAGGCAACTGGGTTGACTCTTTTAATAATAAGAAATGGCCCAATAAATTTGGGTCCCAGTCTAGCTGAGGATTGTCGAAGCCTGATGTTGCGAGTCGACAACCACACCCTATCTCCCACCTTAAAAGTGCAAGGACGTCGGAGCCTGTCAGAAAATTTCTTCTCTCGAAAGGCCGCTTTTCTGAGAGCAAGGTGCACCTTTTTCCAAATGGCTCTGAGATGGGAGGTTAAGGTAAGCGAGGAGACTGAGGAATGATGAAAAAAAGAATTAGCTCTGGGGTGAAAACCAAAAACTGAAAAGAATGGAGACTCTTTAGTGGAGGAATGACAAGAATTATTGTAAGCAAATTCAGCCAACGGAAGAAACTCGGACCAATCATTCTGGAGTTTGGCTGAATACAAGCGCAAATATTGTTTCAATGATTGGTTAACTCGTTCGGTTTGCCCGTTGGATTGTGGGTGGTAACCGGATGTTAACGACAATTTCATCTTCAATGAGGCACAAAAACATTTCCAGAATTGTGCGATGAATTGTGGACCCCGATCAGAAACAATATCAGTAGGCAACCCATGAAGCCTGAATACATGGCGGAGAAACAAAACTGCCAACCCTTGGGCAGAAGGCAATCGGGGAAGAGCAATAAAATGAGCCATTTTACTAAAACGGTCCACTACCACCCATATGACTCGGAATCCGGCTGAAAGGGGAAGGTCAACCACAAAATCCATGGAAATATGAGACCACGGCCTGAGAGGAACATTTAAGGGCATAAGTTGCCCGATGGGCAAGGAACGGGGAACCTTATGCTGTGCACAAACCTGACATGAATAAACAAATTCCTTGACGTCTTTAGAAAGACCAGGCCACCATACTGAGCGAGAGACTAACTCCAATGTCTTAGAGACTCCTGGATGCCCTGAAACTTTGTTATCATGGAATTCCGTTAAAACAGTAACTCTCAAAAACTCAGGGACGTAAAGACGACCAGCAGGGGTAATTCTAGGAGCTTGGTGTTGAAGCTGTTTTAACTGGGTAAATAAATCTTGTGTGAGGCCCGCCCAGATGACCGAAGATGGAAGTATGGGGGTAACAGGATTGTTATTGTGAACCGGAAGAAAGCTATGTGACAGGGCATCAGCCTTAGTATTCTTGGAACCAGGCCTGAAAGTGATTATAAATTTGAAACGCGTAAAAAATAATGCCCAACGTGCCTGCCGGGCATTAAGCCGCTTAGCCGATTCAATCTATTGCAGGTTCTTATGGTCAGTCAATACCGAAATAGTATGTTTTGCTCCCTCCAGCCAATGCCTCCACTCCTCGAAAGCCCATTTTACCGCCAGTAACTCCCGATTACCAACGTCATAGTTGGATTCAGCGGAGGAGAATTTCCTGGACATAAAGGCACAAGGATGTAACTCCAGAGACTCCGGATCCTTTTGAGAAAGGATAGCCCCCACTCCAACCTCCGAGGCATCAACCTCCACCACAAAGGGCAATTCCGGATTAGGAAGTCTGAGGACTGGAGCCGAGACAAAGGCTTGTTTCAAGGCCCGGAAGGACAACTCAGCTTCACGCGACCAGTTGGTAGGATCCGCTCCTTTCTTTGTCAGAGCTACAATGGGAGCAACCAGGTCAGAAAAAGAATGAATGAACCTCCTATAATAATTCGCAAACCCTAAAAAACGCTTAATTGCTTTTAAATTGGTGGGTTGCGCCCAACTAAGGATGGCCTGGAGTTTCTTTGGTTCCATGGAAAATCCCTGAGGGGAAATTATGTACCCTAAAAAAGATACTTCCGTGACATGAAACTCACACTTCTCCAGCTTGGCATATAAATGATTCTCACATAACTTTTGAAGAACCAGACGCACCTGGGTAACATGTTGTTCCATTGATTTAGAAAAAATCAGGATGTCGTCTAAGTAAACGACCACGAATTTCCCTAGGAAGTCACGGAGCACATCGTTAATGAGGTCTTGAAAAACTGCCGGAGCATTGGACAGGCCGAACGGCATCACCAGGTATTCGTAGTGACCCGACTGAGTACTGAAGGCCGTTTTCCACTCATCTCCAGATTTAATTCGGATGAGGTTGTACGCTCCTCTAAGGTCAATTTTAGAAAAAAATCACAGCAGAACGTAACTGATCAAAGAGTACAGAAATCAACGGCAAAGGATAGGTGTTTTTAACTGAGATCTTATTCAGGGCTCTAAAATCAATGCAAGGTCTAAGCGAGCCATCCTTTTTCTCCACAAAGAAGAAGCCTGCACTTAAAGGAGATTTTGATGGTCTAATAAATCCTTTCTCAAGGCTCTCCTTTACATAATCATTCATAGCCGCAGTTTCTGGCCCGGATAATGCATATAATCTTCCCTTTGGCAATGCGGCACCAGGAATTAACTCAATAGCACAATCATAAGGCCGATGGGGAGGCAGAATGTCCGCATTGCCTTTGGAGAAAACATCAGCAAACTCCTGGTATTCCACCGGAATGAGTTCTGGAATGATAGCTGCTACTCTGACTGGAAACGTGATACATTCCTTATCACAAAAAGTACCCCAATGTGAAATCTCCCCCGACCGCCAATCAATGGTGGGATTATGAAAGGCCAGCCAAGGGTGACCCAGAACAACTGGAACTGCTGGGCAATGTGTAAGAAAGAACTCGATTTTCTCGGAATGTAGAGCTCCTACTGTAAGTAGTACAGGAGGTGTACGGAGAGAAATAATCCCATTAGACAGCGGACTCCCATCTAAGCCATGCATGGTGACACACCTACCCAAAGGTAACTGAGGAATGCCTAAGGCCTTAGCCCAAGTTAAATCCATAAAGTTTCCTGCAGCTCCACTGTCAACAAAAGCCGACACCAAAGAACTGAGGCTGCCAAAGGAAACTTTAACTGGGACTAAAAGGGAGTTATTCGAGGAGATAAGCTGCAGACCTAGGTGAACCCCCTCACAATTCACCTGGTCAAAGCGTTTCCCGACTTGTTCGGACAATTACGAGCAAAATGTCCCTTACCCCCACAGTACAGACAAAGACCAGAATTTTGCCTTCTGGCTCTTTCTTCAGGAGACAGCCGGGAGAGACCCATCTGCATGGTCTCCTCTACGTCTTCAGGAATGGAATATACACACGGACTTGACCTTACAGGTGCTCCTTTTTCAGCCCTCCGCTCTCTGAGACGACGATCAATCTTAATAGAAAGCTCCATGAGTTTATCGAGAGTCTCAGGAGCGGGGTACTGAAGGAGACTGTCTTTTATAGACTCTGATAAGCCGAGGCGAAACTGACTGCGCAGGGCTGGGTCATTCCAGCCACAGTCGTTCGACCAACGGCGAAACTCCGTACAATAAACCTCTGCAGGATTTCTACCCTGTCTGAGAGCGCGCAACTGACTTTCAGCGGACGCCTCTCTATCAGGGTCATCATACAAGAGCCCTAAAGACTCAAAAAAAGCGTCAATTGACAACAATGCCGGATCCTCTGCTCTTAAACCAAATGCCCAGGTCTGAGGATCCCCCTGGAGCAAAGAAATAATAAACCCGACCCGCTGAGATTCAGTACCCGAGGAAGTCGGTCTTAAACGAAAATAAAGTTTACAGGATTCTTTAAAATTAAAAAAACTCTTTTCTATCACCAGAAAAACGGTCAGGCAAATGCATCTTTGGTTCAGGGACTACCCTTGGGGAAGCTCGCAAAAGATCTTCCTGCGACTTCACCCGAAGAGAAAGATCCTGAACCATCTGAGTAAGTTCTTGAATCTGGCTGACTAAGAGCTGACCAGGATTTGGCCCTAAACCTGTTGGATTCATGAGGCCGATAAACTCTCACAAAACTGAATGAGCAAAAATTAAACCCTGTTTAATTTTAAGTTTTGGTATGGCCGGTAATAATGTTATGATTCCAGCACTCTGGTCAGAGAAGATCTTATGGCAAGGACTGGAGCACTGGAACGGAATGCTGGGGAAGGGAGCAGGACAGGAAAATAGCCCCTGGCGCCCTAACTCTGTTGTCTCACCCGTGTTGTCAGAAATCCCCTGCGAGACTATGGTTTCTTGAGCCCTTGGCAGCCGCGTTTGAAGGGCGGATTATGTCTGCCCAACTTCGATGCCCCCCGGTCTTAATGAGAGACAAAGGGAAACCTGAGACAGGGTGATAACAAGAGGCCCTCTAACTAAACAACCAGGCCAGGGGCTAAGCAAACTCAAAACTATAATATGTGCGGAGAAACCGCCAGGAAAAAGGACAACCAAAATATCCACTTGTCCAATTCTCCTACCCGGCACCGCCAAGTACCAGAGAGGACTTGTGGAAGCGGAACCCTCCGCAAATGCTCCAAACACAAAATATAAAAGGTAAAGCGGCTGAGCCGCAACACACGGCAGAGCCGCAACTCACGAACACCACTGGATATAAAACGGTGATCAGTCAGGACTCCAGGGAACCAAACGACCTCTTGGGATGAGATGACAACTCCCGAATACCGGACTTCTGCGGACTGGAATGACCGGATACAGCAGGACTGGAAACAGACTCTCAGCAAACAAAGGCAGCATGCAGGAAGCTATTACCGGCGTCTGTGAGAAGCCCTGGGAGTGTATTTAACAAGGAGTCCTCCAATCAGCTGCTAAAGGCTGATTAGAATAAATGCCGTGCAGCTGCCTTGCTGCACGGCCAGAGAGCAGGTGAATATCTTAATTTCCTAAAGCCTAGCAATGGGGAACGCGATCCGCCAGTGGCGTCCCCGTTGCTAGGGTCCGTGCGGCTCAGCGCGCCCGGCGTCTAGCGTTGCTAGGGAGCCGGCGGCTGTACGTGCACGGCGTCTCTAGTTGCTAGGCGCCGGGCCGCGCAGACCATCATGCGGACCCTGGCGCCTAACAGTATGACTCCCAAAAACAACAACCGCGTCATTGGGACCAACTGCGATTTTGGCAAGTTTAGGAGCCAACCATGTTGTTGAAGAACTGTCAGGGAGAGTGCAATGTTTTGCACCAACTGGTCCCTGGATCTCGCCTTTATCAGGAGATCATCCAAGTACGGGATAATTGTGACTCCTTGCTTGCGAAGGAGAACCATAATTTCCGCCATCACCCTGGTGAAAATCCTCGGAGCCGTGGACAGACCAAACGGCAATGTCTGAAATTGGTAATGACAATCCTGAATTGCAAACCTTAGGTAGCTTGAGGCAGTGGCTAAATGGGAACATGTAAGTAGGCATCCTTTATGTCTACCAAAACCATGAAATCTCCGTCCTCCGGACTGGAGATCACTGCCCTGAGAAATTCCATCTTGAAATTGAATTTCTTTAGGAAGAAATTGAGGGATTTCAGATTTAAGATTGGTCTGACTGAGCCGTCCGGCTTCGGAACCACGAAGAGGCTTGAATAAAAACCTTCTCCCTGCTGACAAAGGCCAATTTGAACAATCGGTGAGGGGGAACGTCTTGAAACCCCAGTTTGTACCCTTGGGACACTATTTGTAAAACCCACGAGTCCAGGTCCGAATGAATCCAGAACTGACTGAAGAGTTTTAGACGTGCCCCCACTGGTGTGGGCTCCTGCAAGAAAGCCCCAGTGTCATGCAGTGGATTTGGCAGAAGCAGAGGACAATCTCTGGTCCTGCGATCTTGAAGAGGCTACAGACCTCTTCCTTTTCCTTCCTCTACCTGCAAAGAAAGGGGAATCTAAACTTCTTGCATATCTATTGGGCCAAAATGACTGCGGTAGATAATGATGCGTCTTCATCCGTTGACAGGGAACATAGGGCAAGAAGGTTGACTTACCATTGAAATGAGGATGCATCTTGCTGCCTTTCCAATGAAGCAAGTTTAATTTAGTAATAGGTGAAAAACCATCCTTACAAAGGTGTTAATCAGAGACTTGGCTTTGTGGACACTTTTCAGAGAACAAATTTGTTAGCATAAAAATAAAGCCAGAAAATGAAGAGCTGTTTAATCACGCAATTTGATTTTTTTGCCAGCATATTTCTTTTTCTCTGCAACCCACTGCTAAATTGTGATTCCTAGATGTTTTTATAAAATCACTGAATCAAATCTAACTCTGATTACATCAGAGAAGGCCAGGTACCCTACACCATAACAGGGGGTATGAAATTTGACTTGTCTACTTAAAGATCACCAAAATCTGATAACAAGGTCAAGTACGTCCCTGGGTGGGATTGAACCACCAACCTTTTGGTTAATAGCCGTACACACTAACTGATTGCGCCACAGAGACACTTTGCAAAAGTACATACTGACAAAGGCTAATAAGCATTCATCTAAAACGTTTCCTAGAAAAACTTTAAAAAGTCAATAATCTGGAGAGTTTTTGTAAGATGTTTCTTCCATCAACCAACGAAGAAACACATTGGTACTTTCCCATGATGAGTGAGTGCTTCAGGATCTCTTGCACTTACATGTGCAGCAGAGTACAGCAATGGAAGCATGCTAGGCCCATAACCCAGAGGTAGGCAGATTGAAACTATCTTCTGCTATATGCATTTTTTTTTGTTAATTAAAGTAATCCAAAACTGGGATTGATATTTTGGCTCTTTTATTTTTACTTAAAGTACAACAACTTTTACCATTTTAATTTGTTTTAATAGTATATTGACAGTATTGTTTTCTTTCAAAAATCCACTTAATTTTCTTTACCCTATTATTAAAATGGTAATTGACAAAAACAAACTACATTGTCACCAGAAGAGCAATACAAAATGTACAAGTGATATATTAAAATCATATTTCCAGCTTGCATTTCAATGATGCATTGGGGCAACGATTTTGTGAGAAACATCTTCACCCTTAAATAAAGATTTTCTTAATTCCTTACCTGTGTGCTAATTAGATATCACCTTGTTTTCATATTAAACAGACTTCCACATGAGAAAGCAGCAAGGATGCAGTGGCGTTAATGTTTCCTGGTGTCAACTTGTATTATTTCAGTAGACATTGAAATGAGGATGCATCTTGCTGCCTTTCCAATGAAGCAAGTTTAATTTAGTAATAGGTGAAAAACCATCCTTACAAAGGTGTTAATCAGAGACTTGGCTTTGTGGACACTTTTCAGAGAACAAATTTGTTAGCATAAAAATAAAGCCAGAAAATGAAGAGCTGTTTAATCACTCAATTGGATTTTTCTGCCAGCATATTTTTTTTCTCTGCAACCCACTGCTAAATTGTGCTTCCTAGCTGTTTTTATAAAATCACTGAATCAAATCTAACTCTGATTACATCAGAGAAGGCCAGGTACCCTACACCGTAACAGGGGGTTTGAAATTTTGACTTGTCTACTTAAAGATCACCAAAATCTGATAACAAGGGAAATTAGGTCCCTGGGTGGGATTGAACCACCAACCTTATGGTTAATAGCTGTACATACTAATTGATTGCGCCACAGAGACACTTTGCAAAAGTCCATACTGACAAAGGCTAATAAGCATTCATCTAAAACGTTTCCTAGAAAAACTTTAAAAAGTCAATAATCTGGAGAGTTTTTGTAAGATGTTTCTTCCATCAACCAACGAAGAAACACATTGGTACTTTCCCATGATGAGTGAGTGCTTCAGGATCTCTTGCACTTACATGTGCAGCAGAGTACTGCAATGGAAGCATGCTGGGCCCATAACCCAGAGGTAGGCAGATTGAAACTATCCTCTGCTATATGCATTTTTTTTTGTTAATTAAAGTAATCCAAAACTGGGATTGATATTTTGTCTCTTTTATTTTTACTTAAAGTACAATAACTTTTACCATTTTAATTTGTTTTAATAGTATATTGACAGTATTGTTTTCTTTCAAAAATCCACTTCATTTTCTTTACCCTATTATTAAAATGGTAATTGACAAAAACAAACTACATTGTCACCAGAAGAGCAATACAAAATGTACAAGTGATATATTAAAATCATCTTTCCAGCTTGAATTTCAATGATGCATTGGGTCAACAAATTTGTGAGAAACATCTTCACCCTTAAATAAAGATTTTCTTAATTCCTTACCTGTGTGCTAATTAGATATCACCTTGTTTTCATATTAAACAGACTTCCACATGAGAAAGCAGCAAGGATGCAGTGGCGTTAATGTTTCCTGGTGTCAACTTGTATTATTTCAGTAGACATTGAAATGAGGATGCATCTTGCTGCCTTTCCAATGAAGCAAGTTTAATTTAGTAATAGGTGAAAAACCATCCTTACAAAGGTGTTAATCAGAGACTTGGCTTTGTGGACACTTTTCAGAGAACAAATTTGTTAGCATAAAAATAAAGCCAGAAAATGAAGAGCTGTTTAATCACTCGATTGGATTTTTCTGCCAGCATATTTTTTTTCTCTGCAACCCACTGCTAAATTGTGCTTCCTAGCTGTTTTTTTATAAAATCACTGAATCAAATCTAACTCTGATTACATCAGAGAAGGCCATGTACCCTACACCATAAGAGGGGGTTTGAAATTTTGACTTGTCTACTTAAATATCACCAAAATCTGATCACAAGTTTAATTAGGTCCCTGGGTGGGATTGAACCACCAACCTTTCGGTTAATAGCCGAACACACTAACCGATTGCGCCACAGAGACACTTTGCAAAAAGTGCCTACTGACAAAGGCTAATAAGCATACATCTAGAACGTTTCCTAGAAAAACATTAAAAAATCAATAATCTGGAGAGTTTTTGTAAGATGTTTCTTCCATCAACTAACGAATAAACACATTGGTACTTTCCCATGATGAGTGAGTGCTTCAGGATCTCTTGCACTTACATGTGCAGCAGAGTACTGCAATGGAAGCATGCTGGACCCATAACCCAGAGGTAGGCAGATTGAAACTATCCTTTGCTATATGCATTTTTTTTGTTAATTTAAGTAATCAAAACTGGGATTGATATTTTTGCTCTTTTATTTTTACTTAAAGTACAATAACTTTTACCATTTTAATTTGTTTTAATAGTATATTGACAGTATAGTTTTCTTTCAAAAATCCACTTAATTTTCTTTACCCTGTTATTAAAATGGTAATTGACAAAAAAAACTACATTGTCACCAGAAGAGCAATACAAAATGTACAAGTGATATATTAAAATCATCTTTCCAGCTTGAATTTCAATGATGCATTGGGGCAACAATTTTGTGAGAAACATCTTCACCCTTAAATAAAGATTTTCGTAATTCCTTACCTGTGTGCTAATTAGATATCACCTTGTTTTCACATTAAACAGACTTCCACATGAGAAAGCAGCAAGGATGCAGTGGCGTTAATGTTTCCTGGTGTCAACCTGTATTATTTCAGTAGACATTGAAATGAGGATGCATCTTGCTGCCTTTCCAATGAAGCAAGTTTAATTTAGTAATAGGTGAAAAACCATCCCTACAAAGGTGTTAATCAGAGACTTGGCTTTGTGGACACTTTTCAGAGAACAAATTTGTTAGCATAAAAATAAAGCAAGAAAATTAAGAGCTGTTAAATCAAGCAATTTGATTTTTTTGCAAGCATATTTCTTTTTCTCTGCAACCCACTGCTAAATTGTGCTTCCTAGATGTTTTTATAAAATCACTGAATCAAATCTAACTCTGATTACATCAGAGAAGGCCAGGTACCCTACACAATAAGAGGGGGTTTGAAATTTTGACTTGTCTACTTAAATATCACCAAAATCTGATAACAAGGTCAATTACGTCCCTGGGTGGGATTGAACCACCAACCTTTTGGTTAATAGCCATACACACTAACTGATTGCGCCACAGAGACACTTTGCAAAAGTACATACTGACAAAGGCTAATAAGCATTCATCTAAAACGTTTCCTAGAAAAACTTAATAAAGTCAATAATCTGGAGAGTTTTTGTAAGATGTTTCTTCTATCAACCAACGAAGAAACACATTGGTACTTTCCCATGATGAGTGAGTGCTTCAGGATCTCTTGCACTTACATGTGCAGCAGAGTACAGCAATGGAAGCATGCTGGGCCCATAACCCAGAGGTAGGCAGATTGAAACTATCCTCTGCTATATGCATTTTTTTGTTTGTTAATTAAAGTATTCCAAAACTGGGATTGATATTTTGGCTCTTTTATTTTTACTTAAAGTACAATAACTTTTACCATTTTAATTTGTTTTAATAGTATATTGACAGTTTTGTTTTCTTTCAAAAATCCACTTCATTTTCTTTACCCTATTATTAAAATGGTAATTGACAAAAACAAACTACATTGTCACCAGAAGAGCAATACAAAATGTACAAGTGATATATTAAAATCATCTTTCCAGCTTGAATTTCAGTGATGCATTGGGGCAACGATTTTGTGAGAAACATCTTCACCCTTAAATAAAGATTTTCTTAATTCCTTACCTGTGTGCTAATTAGATATCACCTTGTTTTCACATTAAACAGACTTCCACATGAGAAAGCAGCAAGGATGCAGTGGCGTTAATGTTTCCTGGTGTCAACCTGTATTATTTCAGTAGACATTGAAATGAGGATGCATCTTGCTGCCTTTCCAATGAAGCAAGTTTAATTTAGTAATAGGTGAAAAACCATCCTTACAAAGGTGTTAATCAGAGACTTGGCTTTGTGGACACTTTTCAGAGAACAAATTTGTTAGCATAAAAATAAAGCCAGAAAATAAAGAGCTGTTTAATCACTCAATTGGATTTTTCTGCCAGCATATTTTTTTTCTCTGCAACCCACTGCTAAATTGTGCTTCCTAGCTTTTTTTTATAAAATCACTGAATCAAATCTAACTCTGATTACATCAGAGAAGGCCAGGTACCCTACACAATAACAGGGAGTATGAAATTTGACTTGTCTACTTAAAGATCACCAAAATCTGATCACAAGGTCAATTACGTCCCTGGGTGGGATTGAACCACTAACCTTTTGGTTAATAGCCGTACACACTAACTGATTGCGCCACAGAGACACTTTGCAAAAGTACATACTGACAAATGCTAATAAGCATTCATCTAAAACGTTTCCTAGAAAAACTTAAAAAAGTCAATAATCTGGAGAGTTTTTGTAAGATGTTTCTTCCATCAACCAACGAAGAAACACATTGGTACTTTCCCATGATGAGTGAGTGCTTCAGGATCTCTTGCACTTACATGTGCAGCAGAGTACAGCAATGGAAGCATGCTGGGCCCATAACCCAGAGGTAGGCAGATTGAAACTATCCTCTGCTATATGCTTTTTTTTTGTTAATTAAAGTAATCCAAAACTGGGATTGATATTTTGGCTCTTTTATTTTTACTTAAAGTACAATAACTTTTACCATTTTAATTTGTTTTAATAGTATATTGACAGTATTGTTTTCTTTCAAAAATCCACTTCATTTTCTTTACCCTATTATTAAAATGGTAATTGACAAAAACAAACTACATTGTCACCAGAAGAGCAATACAAAATGTACAAGTGATATATTAAAATCATCTTTCCAGCTTGAATTTCAATGATGCATTGGGGCAACGATTTTGTGAGAAACATCTTCACCCTTAAATAAAGATTTTCTTAATTCCTTACCTGTGTGATAATTAGATATCACCTTGTTTTCGCATTAAACAGACTTCCACATGAGAAAGCAGCAAGGATGCAGTGGCGTTAATGTTTCCTGGTGTCAACTTGTATTATTTCAGTAGACATTGAAATGAGGATGCATCTTGCTGCCTTTCCAATGAAGCAAGTTTAATTTAGTAATAGGTGAAAAACTATCCTTACAAAGGTGTTAATCAGAGACTTGGCTTTGTGGACACTTTTCAGAGAACAAATTTGTTAGCATAAAAATAAAGCCAGAAAATGAAGAGCTGTTTAATCACTCAATTGGATTTTTCTGCCAGCATATTTTTTATCTCTGCAAACCACTGCTAAATTGTGCTTCCTCGCTGTTTTTATAAAATCAATGAATCAAATCTAACTCTGATTACATCAGAGAAGGCCAGGTACCCTACACCATAAGAGGGGGTTTGAAATTTTGACTTGTCTACTTAAAGATCACCAAAAGCTGATAACAAGATCAATTACATCCCAGGGTGGGATTGAACCACCAACCTTTTAGTTAATAGCCGTACACACTAACTGATTGCGCCACAGAGACACTTTGCGAAAGTGCATACTGACAAAGGCTAATAAGCATTCATCTAAAACGTTTCCTAGAAAAACTTTAAAAAGTCAATAATCTGGAGAGTTTTTGTAAGATGTTTCTTCCATCAACCAACGAAGAAACACATTGGTACTTTCCCATGATGAGTGAGTGCTTCAGGATCTCTTGCACTTACATGTGCAGCAAAGTACAGCAATGGAAGCATGCTGGGTTCATAACCCAGAGGTAGGCAGATTGAAACTATCCTCTGCTGTATGCTTTTTTTTTTTAATTAAAGTAATCCAAAACTGGGATTGATATTTTGGCTCTTTTATTTTTACTTAAAGTACAATAACTTTTACCATTTTAATTTGTTTTAATAGTATATTGACAGTATTGTTTTCTTTCAAAAATCCACTTAATTTTCTTTACCCTATTATTAAAATGGTAATTGACAAAAACAAACTACATTGTCACCAGAAGAGCAATACAAAATGTACAAGTGATATATTAAAATCATCTTTCCAGCTTGAATTTCAATGATGCATTGGGGCAACGATTTTGTGAGAAACATCTTCACCCTTAAATAAAGATTTTCTTAATTCCTTACCTGTGTGCTAATTAGATATCACCTTGTTTTCGCATTAAACAGACTTCCACATGAGAAAGCAGCAAGGATGCAGTGGCGTTAATGTTTCCTGGTGTCAACTTGTATTATTTCAGTAGACATTGAAATGAGGATGCATCTTGCTGCCTTTCCAATGAAGCAAGTTAAATTTAGTAATAGGTGAAAAACCATCCCTACAAAGGTGTTAATCAGAGACTTGGCTTTGTGGACACTTTTCAGAGAACAAATTTGTTAGCATAAAAATAAAGCCAGAAAATGAAGAGCTGTTTAATCACTCAATTGGATTTTTTTTGCCAGCATATTTTTTTTCTCTGCAACCCACTGCTAAATTGTGCTTCCTAGCTGTTTTTTATAAAATCACTGAATCAAATCTAACTCTGATTACATCAGAGAAGGCCAGGTACCCTACACAATAAGAGGGGGTTTGAAATTTTGACTTGTCTACTTAAATATCACCAAAATCTGATCACAAGGTCAATTACATTCCTGGGTGGGATTGAACCACCAACCTTTTGGTTAATAGCCTTACACACTAACCAATTGCACCACAGAGACACTTTGCAAAAAGTACATACTGACAAAGGCTAATAAGCATTCATCAAGAACGTTTCCTAGAAAAACTTTAAAAAGTCAATAATCTGGAGAGTTTTTGTAAGATGTTTCTTCCATCAACCAATGAAGAAACACATTGGTACTTTCCCATGATGAGTGAGTGCTTCAGGATCTCTTGCACTTACATGTGCAGCAGAGTACTGCAATGGAAGCATGCTGGACCCATAACCCAGAGATAGGTAGATTGAAACTATCCTCTGCTATATGCATTTTTTTTTGTTAATTAAAGTAATCCAAAACTGGGATTGATATTTTGTCTCTTTTATTTTTACTAAAAGTACAATAACTTTTACCATTTTAATTTGTTTTAATAGTATATTGACAGTATTGTTTTCTTTCAAAAATCCACTTCATTTTCTTTACCCTATTATTAAAATGGTAATTGACAAAAACAAACTACATTGTCACCAGAAGAGCAATACAAAATGTACAAGTGATATATTAAAATCATCTTTCCAGCTTGAATTTCAATGATGCATTGGGGCAACGATTTTGGGAGAAACATCTTCACCCTTAAATAAAGATTTTCTTAATTCCTTACCTGTGTGATAATTAGATATCACCTTGTTTTCACATTAAACAGACTTCCACATGAGAAAGCAGCAAGGATGCAGTGGCGTTAATGTTTCCTGGTGTCAACCTGTATTATTTCAGTAGACATTGAAATGAGGATGCATCTTGCTGCCTTTCCAATGAAGCAAGTTTAATTTAGTAATAGGTGAAAAACCATCCCTACAACGGTGTTAATCAGAGACTTGGCTTTGTGGACACTTTTCAGAGAACAAATTTGTTAGCATAAAAATAAAGCCAGAAAATGAAGAGCTGTTTAATCACTCAGTTGGATTTTTTTTGCCAGCATATTTTTTTTCTCTGCAACCCACTGCTAAATTGTGCTTCCTAGCTGTTTTTTATAAAATCACTGAATCAAATCTAACTCTGATTACATCAGAGAAGGCCATGTACCCTACACCATAAGAGGGGGTTTGAAATTTTGACTTGTCTACTTAAATATCACCAAAATCTGATCAGAAGTTTAATTAGGTCCCTGGGTGGGATTGAACCACCAACCTTTCGGTTAATAGCCGAACACACTAACCGATTGCGCCACAGAGACACTTTGCAAAAAGTGCCTACTGACAAAGGCTAATAAGCATACATCTAGAACGTTTCCTAGAAAAACATTAAAAAAGTCAATAATCTGGAGAGTTTTTGTAAGATGTTTCTTCCATCAACTAACGAATAAACACATTGGTACTTTCCCATGATGAGTGAGTGCTTCAGGATCTCTTGCACTTACATGTGCAGCAGAGTACTGCAATGGAAGCATGCTGGACCCATAACCCAGAGGTAGGCAGATTGAAACTATCCTTTGCTATATGCATTTTTTTTGTTAATTTAAGTAATCAAAACTGGGATTGATATTTTTGCTCTTTTATTTTTACTTAAAGTACAATAACTTTTACCATTTTAATTTGTTTTAATAGTATATTGACAGTATAGTTTTCTTTCAAAAATCCACTTAATTTTCTTTACCCTGTTATTAAAATGGTAATTGACAAAAAAAACTACATTGTCACCAGAAGAGCAATACAAAATGTACAAGTGATATATTAAAATCATCTTTCCAGCTTGAATTTCAATGATGCATTGGGGCAACAATTTTGTGAGAAACATCTTCACCCTTAAATAAAGATTTTCGTAATTCCTTACCTGTGTGCTAATTAGATATCACCTTGTTTTCACATTAAACAGACTTCCACATGAGAAAGCAGCAAGGATGCAGTGGCGTTAATGTTTCCTGGTGTCAACCTGTATTATTTCAGTAGACATTGAAATGAGGATGCATCTTGCTGCCTTTCCAATGAAGCAAGTTTAATTTAGTAATAGGTGAAAAACCATCCCTACAAAGGTGTTAATCAGAGACTTGGCTTTGTGGACACTTTTCAGAGAACAAATTTGTTAGCATAAAAATAAAGCAAGAAAATTAAGAGCTGTTAAATCAAGCAATTTGATTTTTTTGCAAGCATATTTCTTTTTCTCTGCAACCCACTGCTAAATTGTGCTTCCTAGATGTTTTTATAAAATCACTGAATCAAATCTAACTCTGATTACATCAGAGAAGGCCAGGTACCCTACACAATAAGAGGGGGTTTGAAATTTTGACTTGTCTACTTAAATATCACCAAAATCTGATAACAAGGTCAATTACGTCCCTGGGTGGGATTGAACCACCAACCTTTTGGTTAATAGCCATACACACTAACTGATTGCGCCACAGAGACACTTTGCAAAAGTACATACTGACAAAGGCTAATAAGCATTCATCTAAAACGTTTCCTAGAAAAACTTAATAAAGTCAATAATCTGGAGAGTTTTTGTAAGATGTTTCTTCTATCAACCAACGAAGAAACACATTGGTACTTTCCCATGATGAGTGAGTGCTTCAGGATCTCTTGCACTTACATGTGCAGCAGAGTACAGCAATGGAAGCATGCTGGGCCCATAACCCAGAGGTAGGCAGATTGAAACTATCCTCTGCTATATGCATTTTTTTGTTTGTTAATTAAAGTATTCCAAAACTGGGATTGATATTTTGGCTCTTTTATTTTTACTTAAAGTACAATAACTTTTACCATTTTAATTTGTTTTAATAGTATATTGACAGTTTTGTTTTCTTTCAAAAATCCACTTCATTTTCTTTACCCTATTATTAAAATGGTAATTGACAAAAACAAACTACATTGTCACCAGAAGAGCAATACAAAATGTACAAGTGATATATTAAAATCATCTTTCCAGCTTGAATTTCAATGATGCATTGGGGCAACGATTTTGTGAGAAACATCTTCACCCTTAAATAAAGATTTTCTTAATTCCTTACCTGTGTGCTAATTAGATATCACCTTGTTTTCACATTAAACAGACTTCCACATGAGAAAGCAGCAAGGATGCAGTGGCGTTAATGTTTCCTGGTGTCAACTTGTATTATTTCAGTAGACATTGAAATGAGGATGCATCTTGCTGCCTTTCCAATGAAGCAAGTTTAATTTAGTAATAGGTGAAAAACCATCCCTACAAAGGTGTTAATCAGAGACTTTGCTTTGTGGACACTTTTCAGAGAACAAATTTGTTAGCATAAAAATAAAGCCAGAAAATGAAGAGCTGTTTAATCACTCAATTGGATTTTTCTGCCAGCATATTTCTTTTTCTCTACAACCCACTGCTAAATTGTGCTTCCTAGATGTTTTTATAAAATCACTGAATCAAATCTAACTCTGATTACATCAGAGAAGGCCAGGTACCCTACACCATAACAGGGGGTTTGAAATTTTGACTTGTCTACTTAAAGATCACCAAAATCTGATAACAAGGTCAATTACGTACCTGGGTGGGATTGAACCACCAACCTTTTGGTTAATAGCCGTACACACTAACTGATTGCGCCACAGAGACACATTGCAGAAGTATATACTGACAAGGGCTAATAAGCATTCATCTAAAACGTTTCCTAGAAAAACTTTAAAAAGTTAATAATCTGGAGAGTTTTTGTAAGATGTTTCTTCCATCAACCAACGAAGAAACACATTGGTACTTTCCCATGATGAGTGAGTGCTTCAGGATCTCTTGCACTTACATGTGCAGCAGAGTACAGCAATGGAAGCATGCTGGGCCCATAACCCAGAGGTAGGCAGATTGAAACTATCCTCTGCTATATGCTTTTTTTTTGTTAATTAAAGTAATCCAAAACTGGGATTGATATTTTGGCTCTTTTATTTTTACTTAAAGTACAATAACTTTTACCATTTTAATTTGTTTTAATAGTATATTGACAGTATTGTTTTCTTTCAAAAATCCACTTCATTTTCTTTACCCTATTATTAAAATGGTAATTGACAAAAACAAACTACATTGTCACCAGAAGAGCAATACAAAATGTACAAGTGATATATTAAAATCATCTTTCCAGCTTGAATTTCAATGATGCATTGGGGCAACGATTTTGTGAGAAACATCTTCACCCTTAAATAAAGATTTTCTTAATTCCTTACCTGTGTGCTAATTAGATATCACCTTGTTTTCGCATTAAACAGACTTCCACATGAGAAAGCAGCAAGGATGCAGTGGCGTTAATGTTTCCTGGTGTCAACTTGTATTATTTCAGTAGACATTGAAATGAGGATGCATCTTGCTGCCTTTCCAATGAAGCAAGTTTAATTTAGTAATAGGTGAAAAACCATCCCTACAAAGGTGTTAATCAGAGACTTGGCTTTGTGGACACTTTTCAGAGAACAAATTTGTTAGCATAAAAATAAAGCCAGAAAATGAAGAGCTGTTTAATCACTCAATTGGATTTTTTTTGCCAGCATATTTTTTTTCTCTGCAACCCACTGCTAAATTGTGCTTCCTAGCTGTTTTTTATAAAATCACTGAATCAAATCTAACTCTGATTACATCAGAGAAGGCCAGGTACCCTACACAATAAGAGGGGGTTTGAAATTTTGACTTGTCTACTTAAATATCACCAAAATCTGATCACAAGGTCAATTACGTTCCTGGGTGGGATTGAACCACAAACCTTTTGGTTAATAGCCTTACACACTAACCAATTGCACCACAGAGACACTTTGCAAAAAGTACATACTGACAAAGGCTAATAAGCATTCATCAAGAACGTTTCCTAGAAAAACTTTAAAAAGTCAATAATCTGGAGAGTTTTTGTAAGATGTTTCTTCCATCAACCAATGAAGAAACACATTGGTACTTTCCCATGATGAGTGAGTGCTTCAGGATCTCTTGCACTTACATGTGCAGCAGAGTACTGCAATGGAAGCATGCTGGGCCCATAACCCAGAGATAGGTAGATTGAAACTATCCTCTGCTATATGCATTTTTTTTTGTTAATTAAAGTAATCCAAAACTGGGATTGATATTTTGTCTCTTTTATTTTTACTTAAAGTACAATAACTTTTACCATTTTAATTTGTTTTAATAGTATATTGACAGTATTGTTTTCTTTCAAAAATCCACTTCATTTTCTTTACCCTATTATTAAAATGGTAATTGACAAAAACAAACTACATTGTCACCAGAAGAGCAATACAAAATGTACAAGTGATATATTAAAATCATCTTTCCAGCTTGAATTTCAATGATGCATTGGGGCAACGATTTTGTGAGAAACATCTTCACCCTTAAATAAAGATTTTCTTAATTCCTTACCTGTGTGATAATTAGATATCACCTTGTTTTCACATTAAACAGACTTCCACATGAGAAAGCAGCAAGGATGCAGTGGCGTTAATGTTTCCTGGTGTCAACCTGTATTATTTCAGTAGACATTGAAATGAGGATGCATCTTGCTGCCTTTCCAATGAAGCAAGTTTAATTTAGTAATAGGTGAAAAACCATCCCTACAACGGTGTTAATCAGAGACTTGGCTTTGTGGACACTTTTCAGAGAACAAATTTGTTAGCATAAAAATAAAGCCAGAAAATGAAGAGCTGTTTAATCACTCAATTGGATTTTTTTTGCTAGCATATTTTTTTTCTCTGCAACCCACTGCTAAATTGTGCTTCCTAGCTGTTTTTTATAAAATCACTGAATCAAATCTAACTCTGATTACATCAGAGAAGGCCATGTACCCTACACCATAAGAGGGGGTTTGAAATTTTGACTTGTCTACTTAAATATCACCAAAATCTGATCACAAGTTTAATAAGGTCCCTGGGTGGGATTGAACCACCAACCTTTCGGTTAATAGCCGAACACACTAACCGATTGCGCCACAGAGACACTTTGCAAAAAGTGCCTACTGACAAAGGCTAATAAGCATACATCTAGAACGTTTCCTAGAAAAACATTAAAAAATCAATAATCTGGAGAGTTTTTGTAAGATGTTTCTTCCATCAACTAACGAATAAACACATTGGTACTTGGGCGTGGCCACGACGGCTAAGGAGTAGGCAGCAGGTCTCGGGAGCTCCCCGGCCACCAAACTCCTGATACCCATCCTTATTCCCTCTGGTGCTCCTACCCGGCCGAATCGCTCACCCTGCACTGCTGGGCACTGCCGGGCGTCCCTATCCGTGCTCTCCGGGTCCCGTAGACGCGGCTCTCACCGACATCCGGCCCTGCGGCCTACAAGTTCTCCGGATCCCCGGCCTCGATTTTGGCGGCCTCGATCGCGGGACACCCGGAGCTCGAGCGGCGGGCTGCCGCTGCTGCCGGAGCCCGCAAAAGGACTGTGGGGGGGAGATAGCCTCTCCTCTGCCTCCAGGGCTGTAACCTGGGTCCCTGAAGTGACCCTGAAGACGGGAGAACAAACAGGTACTCCTGGGGAAGGGGAAGAGGAAGGGACACTGCGGCCATTTTGGGAGTGAATGATAAAGGCTGCTGCTAATGCCTGCACATTTGATGGGCTGCCTGATGGAACTCTCCTGTGACCAGTGAGCCTTTGCTATTTGGGACCTCACTATCAGTTGCTCACTCACTCTCAGCCTCTCAGTATCTATACTACCTATACTGACTCAACATACTGCTGGAAGCACAGTCAGGTGTCTTTTGCTGCACAGCTCTCCCATTCTACCACATAAGAGATGCATTAGTAATTGGAACTGACTGCGTCGCTATACTGCACTAATATCCTTCAGTGTGCTACGCACCGACATCCTGCCCTTGCCTTCCGAAGTTGCTGCAAGATTCTCCCTCTTCAATATTACTGTACATATTGCTGCTACTTCTACACAAGCCTGTATTTTCTATCCATTGATATTTTGATATAAGGACTGGGCACGGTTGCTTCCCGCCACTAATTGAGGGCGTCCTCGCTCCTACCGCCTTCTCATTATACTTCTACACGGAACACACTGCCCTAGGGTGGTTGTGACTGCTCCTGTTCAATATGGTTAAGGGAGGCCAAAGTGCGGCTGCGGCCAAGCTAGAAAGATATGCCAGACAACCCACACCCAAGGTGTCGTCGGCTCCCTCTCCTACCCATTCTGATTCCCCCTCCGTGTCTGCGGCTGGCTCCCCGGGGGTGGCGGAGGCGCCGTCTATTCAACAGGTGCTGGAGGCTATAGCTGGCAGTGAGCAACGTCTCTCCGACAAGATGGAGAAGGTGCAGTGTGACCTATCCTTACTCCGACAAGATGTCCAGCGCATTCGTGAGAGAGTGGGTGAGGCGGAGACAAGGGTCTCCAACCTGGAAGATATGTGTGGACCCCTGAAGCAGTCCGTATCCACGGTGACCCAACAAGTCTCCTCCCTCCAGACTAAGCTTTTGGACATGGAGGGAAGACTGCGTAGGAACAATGTCAGATTTGTGGGCCTACCTGAAAGAGAAGAGGGCTCGCAGCCGGAGGACTTCCTCGAATCTTGGCTCAAGGAGATGTATGGTGCTGAGTCCTTTATGGCCCAATTTGCGGTGGAGCGTGCACATAGGATACCATCTCGGCCACTACCTCCTGGTGCCCCTCCTCGCACCTTCATTGCCAAATTCCTACATTATAAGGACCGGGACTCAGTTCTTCGCCTAGGTCGCACAAAGGGCCCGCTGGTCCGTAATGGAGTCAAGGTGTCGGCCTTCCCGGACTTTGCCGCAGACGTCCAGAAGGACAGAGCCCAGTTTATGCCCATTAAACGGCGTCTGCGAGACCTCAACATTCCGTATTCCATGCTGTTTCCTTCAAGGCTCCGAGTTGTGGCGGACGGGGAGACCAAGTTTTTTAATTCCCCCAGGGAAGCGGCACAATGGCTGGACAGATTTGCGCCGGGTGCTCGACAGCTGGCTCCGGACTGATCTCCTGAGTTGCAGGAGCTGGGTCTGGGCTATCGGAGGGAACGATCTTAGATCGGGGAGCCCCCCTCCTTTGCATTGGTGGCTCAAGACTTACCGTCCAAGTGGTGTTGGTTAGAGGTTTAGTTGAGAATCTAGGCCTACTCAGCACTTGGTAGTTTGGGTTGTTGGTTTGGGATATAAGTATGCCGGTGTTCTGGGGGGTATACGGGGAGGGGAGGGATAATTGGGAAGCTGCTAGTTGCGGCTCTCTTTGCTGCTGTTTTTGGTTTTCTTTCTTTAGTTTGTTATTTTTCTTACCTGAGTTTTTTTTGAAGCAAGGATGTTTATTAATTCAGACGCTATGGATTATAATGCTGGGTTTATGTACGTCATGTGTTACTGGTATTACTGATGTTGGTTCTCAGTTGTATTCTGGGAAATGTCTATCCGGGAGACACATAGAGTCTACATGGAGTCATGACTAATCTGAAGCTGTTGGCATGGAATGTCCGAGGTCTGAATAACAAAATCAAACGATCTCTGGTTTTAAATATGATTAAGAAATATGACCCGGACATTGCATGCCTCAGTGAGACCCACTTAGAGGGACATAGGTTATTGTCTTTACGCCGGGCCTGGGTGGGATGGGCTTACCACGCCTCTCACTCTTCCTTTTCTAGGGGTGTCTCGGTTCTGATTAAAAAATCAGTGCAATTTGAATTACTGTCGATCAAAACTGACCCATATGGAAGATTTGTATTTATGGAATGTAAACTGAGCTCCCAGCCCTATTACATATTAGCGGTGTATGTCCCCCCTCCCTTTTCATATGCTGTGTTGCAGCAGGCTGCCTCTTTCATCGCTTCATCTCCCACTACCCCAGTGATATGCCTGGGTGACTTTAATAACATCCTAGATTTGTCCTTGGATCGATGGCACTCCCCGAGTGTTGCGCTGGCGAGTGGTGGCCCTACTAAGTTTGCAGATTTCTTGGATAGCTTGCAGTGGGTTGATGTGTGGAGGCTCCGTCACCCTACGGCCCGCCAGTTCTCCTGTTTTTCCAGTGCTCATGGCTCCTTTTCCAGGATTGACCTGATGCTAGTGTCCCCTGCCCTTGTCCCGGGGATCATTGACATTCATTATGAGGCCCGAGGGGTCTCAGACCACTCCCCCATGTTGATGACTATCGCTGTGGGAAGTCAGAGGGGGCACTCTTATTGGAAGCTGCACCCCTCTTGGCTGACCCAGCTTGGTGACTGCAGTGACCTCGAGACTCAATGGGGGGGGTACTTTAACGATAATGTAGGGTCAGCCCCGGCTACGATAGTTTGGGATTCATTTAAGGCTTTTTTGAGAGGTTCATATATTGGACGCATAGCGGCTCATAAAGTATCCTCCAGGGAGAAGGAACAGGCCCTTGAAAGGGACGCCAGGGAACTAGAGTCCCAATACCTGCTAGATGGTGCCCCCACTACGAAGGTACGCTGGCTAGTGGCTCAGTCGGCTTGGATGGCCCACCTGTCCGACAAAAACTCACGCTCCCTCCTTTTCAAGGCCACTAATATTTATATGCAGGCTGATAGGACGGGGGGACTCCTGGCCCGTCTGATACACTACGATCGGCCTGGGTCTACGATCACCCAGATGTCCGATGGGGATGGCTCCTTTGTTGACACCACGCCGGACATTGCGCAGTTGTTTAGATCTTACTACTCTGGTGTTTATAGCTCACAATTGACGTGCTCTACTCTTGACATCTCGCACTACCTGGGGGATATTGCGTTGCCCGCACTCTCCCCTGAGGCCTATGAGCTGCTGGAGGCGCCCTTGACGCTCGAGGAGGTGACTGCGGCCATTGGTATGTCCCCTAATGGCAAGGCTCCGGGGTGTGACGGGATTCCCTCTGAGGTTTACAAAACTCATATAGATTTCTTTGGACCCAGACTCCATGCCCTATACTTGGATATATTTGCCAATAATGAGCTTCCCCTCTCTATGTCAGAGGCAATTATAATAGTGATTCCAAAGCCCGGTAAGGACCCTGGGTCTCCAGACTCCTATAGGCCGATTTCCCTGATTCCCACCGATGCTAAGATCCTGGCAAAGATATTGGCAGTACGGCTTAACACAGTGATCACCTCCCTCGTTCACTCGGATCAGACTGGCTTCATGCCAGGGAAGTCCACATCTATTAATCTACGTAGACTATATACCATTCTGCAACTCCCACATGACTCCCCTTCTGACTCGGCTGTGGTCTCGCTAGACGCGGCCAAGGCTTTTGACAGCGTTGAATGGGCTTATTTATGGGAGGTGATGGCTCGTATGGGCTTTGGACCCAACTTTATCAGTTGGACTAAACTACTGTATCAACATCCGAGTGCCAGGATCTTGGTGAACGGCTATGTATCCCCCTCTTTCCAGCTATCCCGTGGGACTAGACAAGGCTGCCCCCTATCCCCCGCACTGTTTGCCTTGGCCATTGAGCCCCTGGCCTGTCTGATAAGATCACACCCAGATATTGTGGGAATCAGTACGGGCTCACGTGAGGATAGAATAGCTCTTTATGCTGACGACATGTTGCTGTTCTTGCGAGATTACACCAAGTCAATGCCCACTCTGCTACGGGTGATTGAGTGCTTTGGTGATCACTCGGGACTTAGAATTAACTGGTCTAAATCGTACATCATGCCAGCCATAGGCCCCCCCCCTACTATTCCCAAAATCCCCCTGCCACTACGTTGGACGATACAATTTAAATACCTCGGGATTCAAATAACTAGTGACCCTTCCGATTTTGTCCCTCTGAACCTGGACCCAGCCATGCAGTGGATTATGGGCAAATCCAAAGCTTGGTGTAAGCTTCCACTGACGGTGTCTGGCAGGGTCAATCTCATTAAAATGATTATACTCCCCAAACTTTTATACATTATTCTCCAGTCCCCGGTATATATTTATCCGCTATTCTTTAGAAAATTAAATAGTGTTCTATCCTCTTTGATATGGGCTAACAAACGTTCTAGGATACAGCTAAATACCCTTACCAGGCAGCGCTCTGACGGTGGCCTGGCTCTGCCTAATTTTCAGATGTATTACTATGCTGCCCAGCTGACTCATATTAGTGTGTGGGCGCAAGATTCTGGGGTTAACTCCTTACACTGTGAGTTTATTCGCTCCTACTTTCCTCACCTCTCTCCTGTGCAGGTGCTGTTGAGTGGGAGCATATCTCGGTTTCTTCCCCCTATTATTTTCCAGGCATTAAAAATATGGCAGGCCCTGAGAGTCCTCTTGGGATACGATGGTTTGGACCCTGATACCCCCCTATGGTACTCTGACTGGCTCCCTGAACTACACGCGCTTGAGGGGCGGGAGGTGTGGGCCCCTAGATCTGTGGTTTCTATTTCCCAACTCTACCTAGATGGGGTACTCAAATCCTTTCAGCAACTGAAAGATGAGTTTGGGTTACCCAATTCCTATTTTTTCAGATATCTCCAGCTTCGTCACGCCCTCCAGTCCCAGTTTGCTGAGTCCCCCCCACGTATCCTCCCATTTCCCATCAAGACCTTTGTGGCTACTTTGGGTCGAGCTAAGATGGTCTCCTGTGCGTATGGATATTTACTTGCTAAGCTCCATGCGGACCCTCTGACACGTCTCCGAGGAAAATGGGAGGAGGATATGGGTTTAATAACTGAAGAGGACTGGGCCCTCGCTCTGGAATACCCTGCCAAAGTTACCAAATCTCTTAGATTTCAGCAGATTCAATTCTTCATTTTACACAGGACATATATGACTCCGGCTAGACTAGCTACTTTCGGTACGGGCGGATCTGGCCTTTGTCCTAAATGCGGGGGGGAGGTCGGAACATTTTGGCATCTAATGTGGGATTGTCCGAGGCTGAGGGTGTTCTGGTTGGGGGTCGGGTCAATCCTGGAAAGTACAGGAGTAACTGGCGGAGTGCTTACCCCTCAGTTCTGTATTCTGGGGATGGGATGCTCATCCTCTCTGTCTGTTTCAAGGGGTCTCTATGCCAGTAATGTATGTGCCTTGGCTAAGGTTTGCATTGCGAGGCTATGGATGGCCCCCAGAGCCCCTTCGGTGTCTGGGCTTAAGACCCTAATTAATGATACAATAATTAAGGAAAGATATATATATATGAAACAGAACGCATCAGCCAAATTTGAAAAGGTCTGGTCTCCATGGCTTGACTCCCCCCATGCGCACATGACCCCGCAAATATAGAGGGCACTGAAATGCTAACTTGCCAAATATTTACTGCTTAGTGACATAAGTGAGATGCTTGGCGGTTGAGCCCTGTGGAGCCGCCTGTTTATCCGCATAATTACTGTGGTCCGGAATCAGATTATCCCTTCTCACCTTGCTTCAGGTTTTGTTTTTTGTTTTTTGTTTTTCCCCTGTTGATGTTATGTTCTTATTGGTTAGCTTAAGGGCGTAAATATAAAAATGTATGAGGATTTATATTGATGGCTACGGATCTTGCAGGCCCAAATAATCTGTACAGCAAGAAAGTATGTGTAATTCCCTCATGGTCATGTTCTGATATCCCTTGAATGTGAATTTCCTCCAATATTGGAGGTCTGTCTTGAGCCGAAAGATTTATTGTTGTGATATTGTGATGATCTGCAATGTCTGTACCTTATTCTTCAGTTTGTGAATAAAAATTACCTTATTAAAAAAAAAAAAAACACATTGGTACTTTCCCATGATGAGTGAGTGCTTCAGGATCTCTTGCACTTACATGTGCAGCAGAGTACTGCAATGGAAGCATGCTGGACCCATAACCCAGAGGTAGGCAGATTGAAACTATCCTTTGCTATATGCATTTTTTTTGTTAATTTAAGTAATCAAAACTGGGATTGATATTTTTGCTCTTTTATTTTTACTTAAAGTACAATAACTTTTACCATTTTAATTTGTTTTAATAGTATATTGACAGTATAGTTTTCTTTCAAAAATCCACTTAATTTTCTTTACCCTGTTATTAAAATGGTAATTGACAAAAAAAACTACATTGTCACCAGAAGAGCAATACAAAATGTACAAGTGATATATTAAAATCATCTTTCCAGCTTGAATTTCAATGATGCATTGGGGCAACAATTTTGTGAGAAACATCTTCACCCTTAAATAAAGATTTTCGTAATTCCTTACCTGTGTGCTAATTAGATATCACCTTGTTTTCACATTAAACAGACTTCCACATGAGAAAGCAGCAAGGATGCAGTGGCGTTAATGTTTCCTGGTGTCAACCTGTATTATTTCAGTAGACATTGAAATGAGGATGCATCTTGCTGCCTTTCCAATGAAGCAAGTTTAATTTAGTAATAGGTGAAAAACCATCCCTACAAAGGTGTTAATCAGAGACTTGGCTTTGTGGACACTTTTCAGAGAACAAATTTGTTAGCATAAAAATAAAGCAAGAAAATTAAGAGCTGTTAAATCAAGCAATTTGATTTTTTTGCAAGCATATTTCTTTTTCTCTGCAACCCACTGCTAAATTGTGCTTCCTAGATGTTTTTATAAAATCACTGAATCAAATCTAACTCTGATTACATCAGAGAAGGCCAGGTACCCTACACAATAAGAGGGGGTGTGAAATTTTGACTTGTCTACTTAAATATCACCAAAATCTGATAACAAGGTCAATTACGTCCCTGGGTGGGATTGAACCACCAACCTTTTGGTTAATAGCCATACACACTAACTGATTGCGCCACAGAGACACTTTGCAAAACTACATACTGACAAAGGCTAATAAGCATTCATCTAAAACGTTTCCTAGAAAAACTTAATAAAGTCAATAATCTGGAGAGTTTTTGTAAGATGTTTCTTCTATCAACCAACGAAGAAACACATTGGTACTTTCCCATGATGAGTGAGTGCTTCAGGATCTCTTGCACTTACATGTGCAGCAGAGTACAGCAATGGAAGCATGCTGGGCCCATAACCCAGAGGTAGGCAGATTGAAACTATCCTCTGCTATATGCATTTTTTTGTTTGTTAATTAAAGTATTCCAAAACTGGGATTGATATTTTGGCTCTTTTATTTTTACTTAAAGTACAATAACTTTTACCATTTTAATTTGTTTTAATAGTATATTGACAGTATTGTTTTCTTTCAAAAATCCACTTCATTTTCTTTACCCTATTATTAAAATGGTAATTGACAAAAACAAACTACATTGTCACCAGAAGAGCAATACAAAATGTACAAGTGATATATTAAAATCATCTTTCCAGCTTGAATTTCAATGATGCATTGGGGCAACGATTTTGTGAGAAACATCTTCACCCTTAAATAAAGATTTTCTTAATTCCTTACCTGTGTGCTAATTAGATATCACCTTGTTTTCACATTAAACAGACTTCCACATGAGAAAGCAGCAAGTATGCAGTGGCGTTAATGTTTCCTGGTGTCAACCTGTATTATTTCAGTAGACATTGAAATGAGGATGCATCTTGCTGCCTTTCCAATGAAGCAAGTTTAATTTAGTAATAGGTGAAAAACCATCCTTACAAAGGTGTTAATCAGAGACTTGGCTTTGTGGACACTTTTCAGAGAACAAATTTGTTAGCATAAAAATAAAGCCAGAAAATAAAGAGCTGTTTAATCACTCAATTGGATTTTTCTGCCAGCATATTTTTTTTCTCTGCAACCCACTGCTAAATTGTGCTTCCTAGCTTTTTTTTATAAAATCACTGAATCAAATCTAACTCTGATTACATCAGAGAAGGCCAGGTACCCTACACAATAACAGGGAGTATGAAATTTGACTTGTCTACTTAAAGATCACCAAAATCTGATCACAAGGTCAATTACGTCCCTGGGTGGGATTGAACCACTAACCTTTTGGTTAATAGCCGTACACACTAACTGATTGCGCCACAGAGACACTTTGCAAAAGTACATACTGACAAATGCTAATAAGCATTCATCTAAAACGTTTCCTAGAAAAACTTAAAAAAGTCAATAATCTGGAGAGTTTTTGTAAGATGTTTCTTCTATCAACCAACGAAGAAACACATTGGTACTTTCCCATGATGAGTGAGTGCTTCAGGATCTCTTGCACTTACATGTGCAGCAGAGTACAGCAATGGAAGCATGCTGGGCCCATAACCCAGAGGTAGGCAGATTGAAACTATCCTCTGCTATATGCATTTTTTTTTGTTAATTAAAGTAATCCAAAACTGGGATTGATATTTTGGCTCTTTTATTTTTACTTAAAGTACAATAACTCTTACCATTTTAATTTGTTTTAATAGTATATTGACAGTATTGTTTTCTTTCAAAAATCCACTTCATTTTCTTTACCCTATTATTAAAATGGTAATTGACAAAAACAAACTACATTGTCACCAGAAGAGCAATACAAAATGTACAAGTGATATATTAAAATCATCTTTCCAGCTTGAATTTCAATGATGCATTGGGGCAACGATTTTGTGAGAAACATCTTCACCCTTAAATAAAGATTTTCTTAATTCCTTACCTGTGTGCTAATTAGATATCACCTTGTTTTCACATTAAACAGACTTCCACATGAGAAAGCAGCAAGGATGCAGTGGCGTTAATGTTTCCTGGTGTCAACTTGTATTATTTCAGTAGACATTGAAATGAGGATGCATCTTGCTGCCTTTCCAATGAAGCAAGTTTAATTTAGTAATAGGTGAAAAACCATCCCTACAAAGGTGTTAATCAGAGACTTTGCTTTGTGGACACTTTTCAGAGAACAAATTTGTTAGCATAAAAATAAAGCCAGAAAATGAAGAGCTGTTTAATCACTCAATTGGATTTTTCTGCCAGCATATTTCTTTTTCTCTACAACCCACTGCTAAATTGTGCTTCCTAGCTGTTTTTATAAATCACTGAATCAAATCTAACTCTGATTACATCAGAGAAGGCCAGGTACCCTACACCATAACAGGGGGTTTGAAATTTTGACTTGTCTACTTAAAGATCACCAAAATCTGATAACAAGGTCAATTACGTACCTGGGTGGGATTGAACCACCAACCTTTTGGTTAATAGCTGTACACACTAACTGATTGCGCCACAGAGACACATTGCAAAATTATATACTGACAAGGGCTAATAAGCATTCATCTAAAACGTTTCCTAGAAAAACTTTAAAAAGTTAATAATCTGGAGAGTTTTTGTAAGATGTTTCTTCCATCAACCAACGAAGAAACACATTGGTACTTTCCCATGATGAGTGAGTGCTTCAGGATCTCTTGCACTTACATGTGCAGCAGAGTACAGCAATGGAAGCATGCTGGGCCCATAACCCAGAGGTAGGCAGATTGAAACTATCCTCTGCTATATGCTTTTTTTTTGTTAATTAAAGTAATCCAAAACTGGGATTGATATTTTGGCTCTTTTATTTTTACTTAAAGTACAATAACTTTTACCATTTTAATTTGTTTTAATAGTATATTGACAGTATTGTTTTCTTTCAAAAATCCACTTAATTTTCTTTACCCTATTATTAAAATGGTAATTGACAAAAACAAACTACATTGTCACCAGAAGAGCAATACAAAATGTACAAGTGATATATTAAAATCATCTTTCCAGCTTGAATTTCAATGATGCATTGGGGCAACGATTTTGTGAGAAACATCTTCACCCTTAAATAAAGATTTTCTTAATTCCTTACCTGTGTGATAATTAGATATCACCTTGTTTTCGCATTAAACAGACTTCCACATGAGAAAGCAGCAAGGATGCAGTGGCGTTAATGTTTCCTGGTGTCAACTTGTATTATTTCAGTAGACATTGAAATGAGGATGCATCTTGCTGCCTTTCCAATGAAGCAAGTTTAATTTAGTAATAGGTGAAAAACCATCCTTACAAAGGTGTTAATCAGAGACTTGGCTTTGTGGACACTTTTCAGAGAACAAATTTGTTAGCATAAAAATAAAGCCAGAAAATGAAGAGCTGTTTAATCACTCAATTGGATTTTTCTGCCAGCATATTTTTTTTCTCTGCAAACCACTGCTAAATTGTGCTTCCTCGCTGTTTTTATAAAATCAATGAATCAAATCTAACTCTGATTACATCAGAGAAGGCCATGTACCCTACACCATAAGAGGGGGTTTGAAATTTTGACTTGTCTACTTAAAGATCACCAAAATCTGATAACAAGATCAATTACATCCCTGGGTGGGATTGAACCACCAACCTTTTAGTTAATAGCTGAACACACTAACCAATTGCGCCACAGAGACACTTTGCAAAAAGTACATACTGACAAAGGCTAATAAGCATACATCTAGAACGTTTCCTAGAAAAACATTAAAAAATCAATAATCTGGAGAGTTTTTGTAAGATGTTTCTTCTATCAACCAACGAATAAACACATTGGTACTTTCCCATGATGAGTGAGTGCTTCAGGATCTCTTGCACTTACATGTGCAGCAGAGTACTGCAATGGAAGCATGCTGGACCCATAACCCAGAGGTAGGCAGATTGAAACTATCCTTTGCTATATGCATTTTTTTTTGTTAATTTAAGTAATCAAAACTGGGATTGATATTTTTGCTCTTTTATTTTTACTTAAAGTACAATAACTTTTACCATTTTAATTTGTTTTAATAGTATATTGACAGTATAGTTTTCTTTCAAAAATCCACTTAATTTTCTTTACCCTATTATTAAAATGGTAATTGACAAAAAAAACTACATTGTCACCAGAAGAGCAATACAAAATGTACAAGTGATATATTAAAATCATCTTTCCAGCTTAAATTTCAATGATGCATTGGGGCAACAATTTTGTGAGAAACATCTTCACCCTTAAATAAAGATTTTCGTAATTCCTTACCTGTGTGCTAATTAGATATCACCTTGTTTTCACATTAAACAGACTTCCACATGAGAAAGCAGCAAGGATGCAGTGGCGTTAATGTTTCCTGGTTTCAACCTGTATTATTTCAGTAGACATTGAAATGAGGATGCATCTTGCTGCCTTTCCAATGAAGCAAGTTTAATTTAGTAATAGGTGAAAAACCATCCCTACAAAGGTGTTAATCAGAGACTTGGCTTTGTGGACACTTTTCAGAGAACAAATTTGTTAGCATAAAAATAAAGCCAGAAAATGAAGAGCTGTTTAATCACGCAATTTGATTTTTTTGCCAGCATATTTCTTTTTCTCTGCAAACCACTGCTAAATTGTGCTTCCTAGATGTTTTTATAAAATCACTGAATCAAATCTAACTCTGATTACATCTGAGAAGGCCAGGTACCCTACACAATAACAGGGGGTATGAAATTTGACTTGTCTACTTAAAGATCACCAAAATCTGATAACAAGGTCAATTACGTACCTGGGTGGGATTGAACCACCAACCTTTTGGTTAATAGCCGTACACACTAACTGATTGCGCCACAGAGACACATTGCAAAAGTATATACTGACAAGGGCTAATAAGCATTCATCTAAAACGTTTCCTAGATAAACTTTAAAAAGTTAATAATCTGGAGAGTTTTTGTAAGATGTTTCTTCCATCAACCAACGAAGAAACACATTGGTACTTTCCCATGATGAGTGAGTGCTTCAGGATCTCTTGCACTTACATGTGCAGCAGAGTACAGCAATGGAAGCATGCTGGGCCCATAACCCAGAGGTAGGCAGATTGAAACTATCCTCTGCTATATGCTTTTTTTTTGTTAATTAAAGTAATCCAAAACTGGGATTGATATTTTGGCTCTTTTATTTTTACTTAAAGTACAATAACTTTTACCATTTTAATTTGTTTTAATAGTATATTGACAGTATTGTTTTCTTTCAAAAATCCACTTAATTTTCTTTACCCTATTATTAAAATGGTAATTGACAAAAACAAACTACATTGTCACCAGAAGAGCAATACAAAATGTACAAGTGATATATTAAAATCATCTTTCCAGCTTGAATTTCAATGATGCATTGGGGCAACGATTTTGTGAGAAACATCTTCACCCTTAAATAAAGATTTTCTTAATTCCTTACCTGTGTGATAATTAGATATCACCTTGTTTTCGCATTAAACAGACTTCCACATGAGAAAGCAGCAAGGATGCAGTGGCGTTAATGTTTCCTGGTGTCAACTTGTATTATTTCAGTAGACATTGAAATGAGGATGCATCTTGCTGCCTTTCCAATGAAGCAAGTTTAATTTAGTAATAGGTGAAAAACCATCCTTACAAAGGTGTTAATCAGAGACTTGGCTTTGTGGACACTTTTCAGAGAACAAATTTGTTAGCATAAAAATAAAGCCAGAAAATGAAGAGCTGTTTAATCACTCAATTGGATTTTTCTGCCAGCATATTTTTTTCTCTGCAAACCACTGCTAAATTGTGCTTCCTCGCTGTTTTTATAAAATCAATGAATCAAATCTAACTCTGATTACATCAGAGAAGGCCAGGTACCCTACACCATAAGAGGGGGTTTGAAATTTTGACTTGTCTACTTAAAGATCACCAAAATCTGATAACAAGATCAATTACATCCCTGGGTGGGATTGAACCACCAACCTTTTAGTTAATAGCCGTACACACTAACTGATTGCGCCACAGAGACACTTTGCGAAAGTGCATAATGACAAAGGCTAATAAGCATTCATCTAAAACGTTTCCTAGAAAAACTTTAAAAAGTCAATAATCTGGAGAGTTTTTGTAAGATGTTTCTTCCATCAACCAACGAAGAAACACATTGGTACTTTCCCATGATGAGTGAGTGCTTCAGGATCTCTTGCACTTACATGTGCAGCAAAGTACAGCAATGGAAGCATGCTGGGCTCATAACCCAGAGGTAGGCAGATTGAAACTATCCTCTGCTGTATGCTTTTTTTTTTTTAATTAAAGTAATCCAAAACTGGGATTGATATTTTGGCTCTTTTATTTTTACTTAAAGTACAATAACTTTTACCATTTTAATTTGTTTTAATAGTATATTGACAGTATTGTTTTCTGTCAAAAATCCACTTAATTTTCTTTACCCTATTATTAAAATGGTAATTGACAAAAACAAACTACATTGTCACCAGAAGAGCAATACAAAATGTACAAGTGATATATTAAAATCATCTTTCCAGCTTGAATTTCAATGATGCATTGGGGCAACGATTTTGTGAGAAACATCTTCACCCTTAAATAAAGATTTTCTTAATTCCTTACCTGTGTGCTAATTAGATATCACCTTGTTTTCACATTAAACAGACTTCCACATGAGAAAGCAGCAAGGATGCAGTGGCGTTAATGTTTCCTGGTTTCAACCTGTATTATTTCAGTAGACATTGAAATGAGGATGCATCTTGCTGCCTTTCCAATGAAGCAAGTTTTATTTAGTAATAGGTGAAAAACCATCCCTACAAAGGTGTTAATCAGAGACTTGGCTTTGTGGACACTTTTCAGAGAACAAATTTGTTAGCATAAAAATAAAGCCAGAAAATGAAGAGCTGTTTAATCACGCAATTTGATTTTTTTGCCAGCATATTTCTTTTTCTCTGCAACCCACTGCTAAATTGTGCTTCCTAGATGTTTTTATAAAATCACTGAATCAAATCTAACTCTGATTACATCTGAGAAGGCCAGGTACCCTACACAATAACAGGGGGTATGAAATTTGACTTGTCTACTTAAAGATCACCAAAATCTGATAACAAGGTCAATTACGTCCCTGGGTGGGATTGAACCACCAACCTTTTGGTTAATAGCCTTACACACTAACCAATTGCACCACAGAGACACTTTGCAAAAGTCCATACTGACAAAGGCTAATAAGCATTCATCTAGAACGTTTCCTAGAAAAACTTTAAAAAGTCAATAATCTGGAGAGTTTTTGTAAGATGTTTCTTCCATCAACCAATGAAGAAACACATTGGTACTTTCCCATGATGAGTGAGTGCTTCAGGATCTCTTGCACTTACATGTGCAGCAGAGTACTGCAATGGAAGCATGCTGGGCCCATAACCCAGAGGTAGGCAGATTGAAACTATCCTTTGCTATATGCATTTTTTTTGTTAATTAAAGTAATCCAAAACTGGGATTGATATTTTGGCTCTTTTATTTTTACTTAAAGTACAATAACTTTTACCATTTTAATTTGTTTTGATAGTATATTGACAGTATTGTTTTCTTTTAAAAATCCACTTAATTTTCTTTACCCTATTATTAAAATTGTAATTGACAAAAACAAACTACATTGTCACCAGAAGAGCAATACAAAATGTACAAGTGATATATTAAAATCATCTTTCCAGCTTGAATTTCAATGATGCATTGGGGCAACGATTTTGTGAGAAACATCTTCACCCTTAAATAAAGATTTTCTTAATTCCTTACCTGTGTGCTAATTAGATATCACCTTGTTTTCACATTAAACAGACTTCCACATGAGAAAGCAGCAAGGATGCAGTGGCGTTAATGTTTCCTGGTGTCAACCTGTATTATTTCAGTAAACATTGAAATGAGGATGCATCTTGCTGCCTTTCCAATGAAGCAAGTTTAATTTAGTAATAGGTGAAAAACCATCCCTACAAAGGTGTTAATCAGAGACTTGGCTTTGTGGACACTTTTCAGAGAACAAATTTGTTAGCATAAAAATAAAGCCAGAAAATGAAGAGCTGTTTAATCACTCAATTGGATTTTTCTGCCAGCATATTTTTTTTCTCTGCAACCCACTGCTAAATTGTGCTTCCTAGCAGTTTTTTATAAAATCACTGAATCAAATCTAACTCTGATTACATCAGAGAAGGCCAGGTACCCTACACAATAAGAGGGGGTTTGAAATTTTGACTTGTCTACTTAAATATCACCAAAATCTGATCACAAGGTCAATTACGTCCCTGGGTGGGATTGAACCACCAACCTTTTGGTTAATAGCCGTACACACTAACCAATTGCGCCACAGAGACACTTTGCAAAAAGTACATACTGACAAAGGCTAATAAGCATACATCTAGAACGTTTCCTAGAAAAACATTAAAAAATCAATAATCTGGAGAGTTTTTGTAAGATGTTTCTTCTATCAACCAACGAATAAACACATTGGTACTTTCCCATGATGAGTGAGTGCTTCAGGATCTCTTGCACTTACATGTGCAGCAGAGTACTGCAATGGAAGCATGCTGGACCCATAACCCAGAGGTAGGCAGATTGAAACTATCCTTTGCTATATGCATTTTTTTTTGTTAATTTAAGTAATCAAAACTGGGATTGATATTTTTGCTCTTTTATTTTTACTTAAAGTACAATAACTTTTACCATTTTAATTTGTTTTAATAGTATATTGACAGTATAGTTTTCTTTCAAAAATCCACTTAATTTTCTTTACCCTATTATTAAAATGGTAATTGACAAAAAAAACTACATTGTCACCAGAAGAGCAATACAAAATGTACAAGTGATATATTAAAATCATCTTTCCAGCTTAAATTTCAATGATGCATTGGGGCAACAATTTTGTGAGAAACATCTTCACCCTTAAATAAAGATTTTCGTAATTCCTTACCTGTGTGCTAATTAGATATCACCTTGTTTTCACATTAAACAGACTTCCACATGAGAAAGCAGCAAGGATGCAGTGGCGTTAATGTTTCCTGGTTTCAACCTGTATTATTTCAGTAGACATTGAAATGAGGATGCATCTTGCTGCCTTTCCAATGAAGCAAGTTTAATTTAGTAATAGGTGAAAAACCATCCCTACAAAGGTGTTAATCAGAGACTTGGCTTTGTGGACACTTTTCAGAGAACAAATTTGTTAGCATAAAAATAAAGCCAGAAAATGAAGAGCTGTTTAATCACGCAATTTGATTTTTTTGCCAGCATATTTCTTTTTCTCTGCAACCCACTGCTAAATTGTGCTTCCTAGATGTTTTTATAAAATCACTGAATCAAATCTAACTCTGATTACATCTGAGAAGGCCAGGTACCCTACACAATAACAGGGGGTATGAAATTTGACTTGTCTACTTAAAGATCACCAAAATCTGATAACATGGTCAATTACGTACCTGGGTGGGATTGAACCACCAACCTTTTGGTTAATAGCCGTACACACTAACTGATTGCGCCACAGAGACACATTGCAAAAGTATATACTGATAAGGGCTAATAAGCATTCATCTAAAACGTTTCCTAGAAAAACTTTAAAAAGTTAATAATCTGGAGAGTTTTTGTAAGATGTTTCTTCCATCAACCAACGAAGAAACACATTGGTACTTTCCCATGATGAGTGAGTGCTTCAGGATCTCTTGCACTTACATGTGCAGCAGAGTACAGCAATGGAAGCATGCTGGGCCCATAACCCAGAGGTAGGCAGATTGAAACTATCCTCTGCTATATGCTTTTTTTTTGTTAATTAAAGTAATCCAAAACTGGGATTGATATTTTGGCTCTTTTATTTTTACTTAAAGTACAATAACTTTTACCATTTTAATTTGTTTTAATAGTATATTGACAGTATTGTTTTCTTTCAAAAATCCACTTAATTTTCTTTACCCTATTATTAAAATGGTAATTGACAAAAACAAACTACATTGTCACCAGAAGAGCAATACAAAATGTACAAGTGATATATTAAAATCATCTTTCCAGCTTGAATTTCAATGATGCATTGGGGCAACGATTTTGTGAGAAACATCTTCACCCTTAAATAAAGATTTTCTTAATTCCTTACCTGTGTGATAATTAGATATCACCTTGTTTTCGCATTAAACAGACTTCCACATGAGAAAGCAGCAAGGATGCAGTGGCGTTAATGTTTCCTGGTGTCAACTTGTATTATTTCAGTAGACATTGAAATGAGGATGCATCTTGCTGCCTTTCCAATGAAGCAAGTTTAATTTAGTAATAGGTGAAAAACCATCCTTACAAAGGTGTTAATCAGAGACTTGGCTTTGTGGACACTTTTCAGAGAACAAATTTGTTAGCATAAAAATAAAGCCAGAAAATGAAGAGCTGTTTAATCACTCAATTGGATTTTTCTGCCAGCATATTTTTTTTCTCTGCAAACCACTGCTAAATTGTGCTTCCTCGCTGTTTTTATAAAATCAATGAATCAAATCTAACTCTGATTACATCAGAGAAGGCCAGGTACCCTACACCATAAGAGGGGGTTTGAAATTTTGACTTGTCTACTTAAAGATCACCAAAATCTGATAACAAGATCAATTACATCCCTGGGTGGGATTGAACCACCAACCTTTTAGTTAATAGCCGTACACACTAACTGATTGCGCCACAGAGACACTTTGCGAAAGTGCATACTGACAAAGGCTAATAAGCATTCATCTAAAACGTTTCCTAGAAAAACTTTAAAAAGTCAATAATCTGGAGAGTTTTTGTAAGATGTTTCTTCCATCAACCAACGAAGAAACACATTGGTACTTTCCCATGATGAGTGAGTGCTTCAGGATCTCTTGCACTTACATGTGCAGCAAAGTACAGCAATGGAAGCATGCTGGGCTCATAACCCAGAGGTAGGCAGATTGAAACTATCCTCTGCTGTATGCTTTTTTTTTTTTTAATTAAAGTAATCCAAAACTGGGATTGATATTTTGGCTCTTTTATTTTTACTTAAAGTACAATAACTTTTACCATTTTAATTTGTTTTAATAGTATATTGACAGTATTGTTTTCTGTCAAAAATCCACTTAATTTTCTTTACCCTATTATTAAAATGGTAATTGACAAAAACAAACTACATTGTCACCAGAAGAGCAATACAAAATGTACAAGTGATATATTAAAATCATCTTTCCAGCTTGAATTTCAATGATGCATTGGGGCAACGATTTTGTGAGAAACATCTTCACCCTTAAATAAAGATTTTCTTAATTCCTTACCTGTGTGCTAATTAGATATCACCTTGTTTTCACATTAAACAGACTTCCACATGAGAAAGCAGCAAGGATGCAGTGGCGTTAATGTTTCCTGGTGTCAACCTGTATTATTTCAGTAGACATTGAAATGAGGATGCATCTTGCTGCCTTTCCAATGAAGCAAGTTTAATTTAGTAATAGGTGAAAAACCATCCTTACAAAGGTGTTAATCAGAGACTTGGCTTTGTGGACACTTTTCAGAGAACAAATTTGTTAGCATAAAAATAAAGCCAGAAAATAAAGAGCTGTTTAATCACTCAATTGGATTTTTCTGCCAGCATATTTTTTTTCTCTGCAACCCACTGCTAAATTGTGCTTCCTAGCTTTTTTTATAAAATCACTGAATCAAATCTAACTCTGATTACATCAGAGAAGGCCAGGTACCCTACACAATAACAGGGAGTATGAAATTTGACTTGTCTACTTAAAGATCACCAAAATCTGATCACAAGGTCAATTGCGTCCCTGGGTGGGATTGAACCACTAACCTTTTGGTTAATAGCCGTACACACTAACTGATTGCGCCACAGAGACACTTTGCAAAAGTACATACTGACAAATGCTAATAAGCATTCATCTAAAACGTTTCCTAGAAAAACTTAAAAAAGTCAATAATCTGGAGAGTTTTTGTAAGATGTTTCTTCTATCAACCAACGAAGAAACACATTGGTACTTTCCCATGATGAGTGAGTGCTTCAGGATCTCTTGCACTTACATGTGCAGCAGAGTACAGCAATGGAAGCATGCTGGGCCCATAACCCAGAGGTAGGCAGATTGAAACTATCCTCTGCTATATGCATTTTTTTTGTTAATTAAAGTAATCCAAAACTGGGATTGATATTTTGGCTCTTTTATTTTTACTTAAAGTACAATAACTCTTACCATTTTAATTTGTTTTAATAGTATATTGACAGTATTGTTTTCTTTCAAAAATCCACTTCATTTTCTTTACCCTATTATTAAAATGGTAATTGACAAAAACAAACTACATTGTCACCAGAAGAGCAATACAAAATGTACAAGTGATATATTAAAATCATCTTTCCAGCTTGAATTTCAATGATGCATTGGGGCAACGATTTTGTGAGAAACATCTTCACCCTTAAATAAAGATTTTCTTAATTCCTTACCTGTGTGCTAATTAGATATCACCTTGTTTTCACATTAAACAGACTTCCACATGAGAAAGCAGCAAGGATGCAGTGGCGTGAATGTTTCCTGGTGTCAACTTGTATTATTTCAGTAGACATTGAAATGAGGATGCATCTTGCTGCCTTTCCAATGAAGCAAGTTTAATTTAGTAATAGGTGAAAAACCATCCCTACAAAGGTGTTAATCAGAGACTTGGCTTTGTGGACACTTTTCAGAGAACAAATTTGTTAGCAAAAAATAAAGCCAGAAAATGAAGAGCTGTTTAATCACTCAATTGGATTTTTCTGCCAGCATATTTTTTTTCTCTGCAAACCACTGCTAAATTGTGCTTCCTCGCTGTTTTTATAAAATCAATGAATCAAATCTAACTCTGATTACATCAGAGAAGGCCAGGTACCCTACACCATAAGAGGGGGTTTGAAATTTTGACTTGTCTACTTAAAGATCACCAAAATCTGATAACAAGATCAATTACATCCCTGGGTGGGATTGAACCACCAACCTTTTAGTTAACAGCCGTACACACTAACTGATTGCGCCACAGAGACACTTTGCGAAAGTGCATACTGACAAAGGCTAATAAGCATTCATCTAAAACGTTTCCTAGAAAAACTTTAAAAAGTCAATAATCTGGAGAGTTTTTGTAAGATGTTTCTTCCATCAACCAACGAAGAAACACATTGGTACTTTCCCATGATGAGTGAGTGCTTCAGGATCTCTTGCACTTACATGTGCAGCAAAGTACAGCAATGGAAGCATGCTGGGCTCATAACCCAGAGGTAGGCAGATTGAAACTATCCTCTGCTGTATGCTTTTTTTTTTTAATTAAAGTAATCCAAAACTGGGATTGATATTTTGGCTCTTTTATTTTTACTTAAAGTACAATAACTTTTACCATTTTAATTTGTTTTAATAGTATATTGACAGTATTGTTTTCTGTCAAAAATCCACTTAATTTTCTTTACCCTATTATTAAAATGGTAATTGACAAAAACAAACTACATTGTCACCAGAAGAGCAATACAAAATGTACAAGTGATATATTAAAATCATCTTTCCAGCTTGAATTTCAATGATGCATTGGGGCAACGATTTTGTGAGAAAC